>NW_027149868.1:300000-522874 GCF_031143425.1 Pleurodeles waltl | reverse complement strand
CCAGCTTTTCGCCATGCTAATCTTGCCTTTTGACAGATAGCTAGGCTGGCATCATGACTAACGAAGTGAGATGTCATGCAGCTGGTGCCAGAACCCCACTTTCTTCGCCTTGCAAAACCTTTTGAAATGGGGCTATCTCATTTCCCGTGTTTATAGAAAAAAATAATCTTGCTTCCATAAGAAACCAAAGTGGAGATTTATCTTGGCATTCTTAGTATAGAAAACGGGCACAGCTGTCTTGGTCATTTATTTGAATTCTTCCTCTAAACCAGAGACTCTTACCAGAAGGTTTAAGAAAAACAGAATGTTTTCTTCATCCTAATCACTTCTGAATGGTCCATTAATCTACTGGTTTTGCTTTTCCAGTTCCTTTCACAGAAGCATTAAAAATGCATGTTCTTCATGCTCCGTACGGAGTAATGACTCTCCTAACTTTCTGTCCTTTCCTTCATGTTCCCATGCTGTCATCCTTTTGCCAGAAATGCTTCCAAAGGGCTGTGGATTCCTCGGCCCCATGCCCTTTCAGGAAAACTCCTTTCTGTAGGATGTCTAATTCTAGGTCCCCTGCTTTCCTTCACGCCAGCACAGCACATTCAGGTAGGTAAGCAGTCCCCCTTTATGGTGATAAGATGTAGCTGAGAATGCACTCTAGGAAGTGGCAATTTGTAGAGCAAGCTGCAGGTCATATTCATGATTTTCAAGATTAGACTGCAGTACTCCCACCCCACTCCCGCCGCAACCATTATTGAAAGAAAGATGAATGCAGCATGGAAAGCTGTACTGCCCAATCCTCCGATAGCTCAGTTGGGAGAGCGGAGGACTGTAGTGGAGAAACAGAAATCCTTAGGTCGCTGGTTCAAATCCGGCTCGGAGGAGTTTCCCCTTTTTTGTTTTCCATAGCTGCTTTCTCTCTTGTTAAAACATTATGTGCCCCTCTGATTGAGAAACATTTCCCTAGCTCCAAATAAATGCTAGGACAGAAGGGTAGACTTCTTCTGCTTTCCAATGAAATTGACCACATAGTCATTTCTGAGGGATGTTGGAAGAGAAGTAAACAAGGACCTGCAGATCAGAATTCATTCCAAAGCCTTGACTAAATATATGAAGGCACTTGGAAGACTTCCAGTTTCATTGTACCAAGGTAGATGTTTCGGCAGCCGACCCAGCTAAAACTCACCTACAATGAGAGTGGCCATGGAAATGAAAGAGGGAATCTACAAAGACACCAACTCCTTAAAACTGAGCAAGATGTGATGTGGAGTAATAGTTTACAGATTTGGAGAAAATCTGAGATGTTTCTCTTGACAAAAGAAACACTGCAATGCCCTCTCTGAGGATCGAACTCAGGACCTTCAGATTATGAGACTGACGCGCTGCCTACTGCGCTAAGAAGGCTGCTCGAAACCGCTAACAAATGCGTCTACACACCATGAAGAGGGAAGGTAGCAAAAATGCTGTTCTCATGTTGGAATATCAATACAGTACGGTTGCCTCGCTGGATTAAAATCGTCTGCAGTTATAATGGTCAGAAGACTGCTCTTTCCCAGTGATTAAACCCACACCCCATACATTTAGCCATGCAAAAGAAATCAGGGCATACCATTCACCTCTCTAAGAAAGATCGTGCCATTTTTTCCCCCACATAACTGAGAATGAAATGGACTAAAACCCAGAATTAACATGCCGCCCCTAGCCGTAGATGCATCTAGATCTCAACGCTTTACATGCTAATGTAACATAGCTGTGTGTCCTGCAAAAAAGAGCAGGGGTACCTTAAGTCATCTCACAAGATGTGGAAGCGGCACTCAACCATATCCTTCTTTGATGTATCCTGAACCAGTTGCCTTGAATACTCTGGCTTTTTTCGATTGCATCTAGCTGTTGTGTGTGGGGAATTATTCATTCTAGAGTCAACCTTATTCCATAAAAAACGGTGCTAGAAAATCCAGCTGTAAGTCATGTGGAATTCCACACCTGACGCTTCCCATTCCAGTGTCATATGTGGTGAATGTACGTTCAATAGAATTCCAGCTTTCCATGTGTGGAGCAAGACCACCCTCTACAGGATGTGGGGATGTAGCTCAGTGGTAGAGCGCATGCTTAGCATGTATGAGGCCCCGGGTTCAATCCCCGGCATCTCCAGCTTTTCGCCATGCTAATCTTGCCGTTTGACAGATAGCTATGCTGGCATCATGACTAACGAAGTGAGATGTCATGCAGCTGGTGCCAGAACCCCACTTTCTTCGCCTTGCAAAACCTTTTGAAATGGGGCTATCTCATTTCCCGTGTTTATAGAAAAAAATAATCTTGCTTCCATAAGAAACCAAAGTGGAGATTTATCTTGGCATTCTTAGTATAGAAAACGGGCACAGCTGTCTTGGGTCATTTATTTGAATTCTTCCTCTAAACCAGAGACTCTTACCAGAAGGTTTAAGAAAAACAGAATGTTTTCTTCATCCTAATCACTTCTGAATGGTCCATTAATCTACTGGTTTTGCTTTTCCAGTTCCTTTCACAGAAGCATTAAAAATGCATGTTCTTCATGCTCCGTACGGAGTAATGACTCTCCTAACTTTCTGTCCTTTCCTTCATGTTCCCATGCTGTCATCCTTTTGCCAGAAATGCTTCCAAAGGGCTGTGGATTCCTCGGCCCCATGCCCTTTCAGGAAAACTCCTTTCTGTAGGATGTCTAATTCTAGGTCCCCTGCTTTCCTTCACGCCAGCACAGCACATTCAGGTAGGTAAGCAGTCCCCCTTTATGGTGATAAGATGTAGCTGAGAATGCACTCTAGGAAGTGGCAATTTGTAGAGCAAGCTGCAGGTCATATTCATGATTTTCAAGATTAGACTGCAGTACTCCCACCCCACTCCCGCCGCAACCATTATTGAAAGAAAGATGAATGCAGCATGGAAAGCTGTACTGCCCAATCCTCCGATAGCTCAGTTGGGAGAGCGGAGGACTGTAGTGGAGAAACAGAAATCCTTAGGTCGCTGGTTCAAATCCGGCTCGGAGGAGTTTCCCCTTTTTTGTTTTCCATAGCTGCTTTCTCTCTTGTTAAAACATTATGTGCCCCTCTGATTGAGAAACATTTCCCTAGCTCCAAATAAATGCTAGGACAGAAGGGTAGACTTCTTCTGCTTTCCAATGAAATTGACCACATAGTCATTTCTGAGGGATGTTGGAAGAGAAGTAAACAAGGACCTGCAGATCAGAATTCATTCCAAAGCCTTGACTAAATATATGAAGGCACTTGGAAGACTTCCAGTTTCATTGTACCAAGGTAGATGTTTCGGCAGCCGACCCAGCTAAAACTCACCTACAATGAGAGTGGCCATGGAAATGAAAGAGGGAATCTACAAAGACACCAACTCCTTAAAACTGAGCAAGATGCGATGTGGAGTAATAGTTTACAGATTTGGAGAAAATCTGAGATGTTTCTCTTGACAAAAGAAACACTGCAATGCCCTCTCTGAGGATCGAACTCAGGACCTTCAGATTATGAGACTGACGCGCTGCCTACTGCGCTAAGAAGGCTGCTCGAAACCGCTAACAAATGCGTCTACACACCATGAAGAGGGAAGGTAGCAAAAATGCTGTTCTCATGTTGGAATATCAATACAGTACGGTTGCCTCGCTGGATTAAAATCGTCTGCAGTTATAATGGTCAGAAGACTGCTCTTTCCCAGTGATTAAACCCACACCCCATACATTTAGCCATGCAAAAGAAATCAGGGCATACCATTCACCTCTCTAAGAAAGATCGTGCCATTTTTTCCCCCACATAACTGAGAATGAAATGGACTAAAACCCAGAATTAACATGCCGCCCCTAGCCGTAGATGCATCTAGATCTCAACGCTTTACATGCTAATGTAACATAGCTGTGTGTCCTGCAAAAAAGAGCAGGGGTACCTTAAGTCATCTCACAAGATGTGGAAGCGGCACTCAACCATATCCTTCTTTGATGTATCCTGAACCAGTTGCCTTGAATACTCTGGCTTTTTTCGATTGCATCTAGCTGTTGTGTGTGGGGAATTATTCATTCTAGAGTCAACCTTATTCCATAAAAAACGGTGCTAGAAAATCCAGCTGTAAGTCATGTGGAATTCCACACCTGACGCTTCCCATTCCAGTGTCATATGTGGTGAATGTACGTTCAATAGAATTCCAGCTTTCCATGTGTGGAGCAAGACCACCCTCTACAGGATGTGGGGATGTAGCTCAGTGGTAGAGCGCATGCTTAGCATGTATGAGGCCCCGGGTTCAATCCCCGGCATCTCCAGCTTTTCGCCATGCTAATCTTGCCTTTTGACAGATAGCTAGGCTGGCATCATGACTAACGAAGTGAGATGTCATGCAGCTGGTGCCAGAACCCCACTTTCTTCGCCTTGCAAAACCTTTTGAAATGGGGCTATCTCATTTCCCGTGTTTATAGAAAAAAATAATCTTGCTTCCATAAGAAACCAAAGTGGAGATTTATCTTGGCATTCTTAGTATAGAAAACGGGCACAGCTGTCTTGGTCATTTATTTGAATTCTTCCTCTAAACCAGAGACTCTTACCAGAAGGTTTAAGAAAAACAGAATGTTTTCTTCATCCTAATCACTTCTGAATGGTCCATTAATCTACTGGTTTTGCTTTTCCAGTTCCTTTCACAGAAGCATTAAAAATGCATGTTCTTCATGCTCCGTACGGAGTAATGACTCTCCTAACTTTCTGTCCTTTCCTTCATGTTCCCATGCTGTCATCCTTTTGCCAGAAATGCTTCCAAAGGGCTGTGGATTCCTCGGCCCCATGCCCTTTCAGGAAAACTCCTTTCTGTAGGATGTCTAATTCTAGGTCCCCTGCTTTCCTTCACGCCAGCACAGCACATTCAGGTAGGTAAGCAGTCCCCCTTTATGGTGATAAGATGTAGCTGAGAATGCACTCTAGGAAGTGGCAATTTGTAGAGCAAGCTGCAGGTCATATTCATGATTTTCAAGATTAGACTGCAGTACTCCCACCCCACTCCCGCCGCAACCATTATTGAAAGAAAGATGAATGCAGCATGGAAAGCTGTACTGCCCAATCCTCCGATAGCTCAGTTGGGAGAGCGGAGGACTGTAGTGGAGAAACAGAAATCCTTAGGTCGCTGGTTCAAATCCGGCTCGGAGGAGTTTCCCCTTTTTTGTTTTCCATAGCTGCTTTCTCTCTTGTTAAAACATTATGTGCCCCTCTGATTGAGAAACATTTCCCTAGCTCCAAATAAATGCTAGGACAGAAGGGTAGACTTCTTCTGCTTTCCAATGAAATTGACCACATAGTCATTTCTGAGGGATGTTGGAAGAGAAGTAAACAAGGACCTGCAGATCAGAATTCATTCCAAAGCCTTGACTAAATATATGAAGGCACTTGGAAGACTTCCAGTTTCATTGTACCAAGGTAGATGTTTCGGCAGCCGACCCAGCTAAAACTCACCTACAATGAGAGTGGCCATGGAAATGAAAGAGGGAATCTACAAAGACACCAACTCCTTAAAACTGAGCAAGATGCGATGTGGAGTAATAGTTTACAGATTTGGAGAAAATCTGAGATGTTTCTCTTGACAAAAGAAACACTGCAATGCCCTCTCTGAGGATCGAACTCAGGACCTTCAGATTATGAGACTGACGCGCTGCCTACTGCGCTAAGAAGGCTGCTCGAAACCGCTAACAAATGCGTCTACACACCATGAAGAGGGAAGGTAGCAAAAATGCTGTTCTCATGTTGGAATATCAATACAGTACGGTTGCCTCGCTGGATTAAAATCGTCTGCAGTTATAATGGTCAGAAGACTGCTCTTTCCCAGTGATTAAACCCACACCCCATACATTTAGCCATGCAAAAGAAATCAGGGCATACCATTCACCTCTCTAAGAAAGATCGTGCCATTTTTTCCCCCACATAACTGAGAATGAAATGGACTAAAACCCAGAATTAACATGCCGCCCCTAGCCGTAGATGCATCTAGATCTCAACGCTTTACATGCTAATGTAACATAGCTGTGTGTCCTGCAAAAAAGAGCAGGGGTACCTTAAGTCATCTCACAAGATGTGGAAGCGGCACTCAACCATATCCTTCTTTGATGTATCCTGAACCAGTTGCCTTGAATACTCTGGCTTTTTTCGATTGCATCTAGCTGTTGTGTGTGGGGAATTATTCATTCTAGAGTCAACCTTATTCCATAAAAAACGGTGCTAGAAAATCCAGCTGTAAGTCATGTGGAATTCCACACCTGACGCTTCCCATTCCAGTGTCATATGTGGTGAATGTACGTTCAATAGAATTCCAGCTTTCCATGTGTGGAGCAAGACCACCCTCTACAGGATGTGGGGATGTAGCTCAGTGGTAGAGCGCATGCTTAGCATGTATGAGGCCCCGGGTTCAATCCCCGGCATCTCCAGCTTTTCGCCATGCTAATCTTGCCTTTTGACAGATAGCTAGGCTGGCATCATGACTAACGAAGTGAGATGTCATGCAGCTGGTGCCAGAACCCCACTTTCTTCGCCTTGCAAAACCTTTTGAAATGGGGCTATCTCATTTCCCGTGTTTATAGAAAAAAATAATCTTGCTTCCATAAGAAACCAAAGTGGAGATTTATCTTGGCATTCTTAGTATAGAAAACGGGCACAGCTGTCTTGGTCATTTATTTGAATTCTTCCTCTAAACCAGAGACTCTTACCAGAAGGTTTAAGAAAAACAGAATGTTTTCTTCATCCTAATCACTTCTGAATGGTCCATTAATCTACTGGTTTTGCTTTTCCAGTTCCTTTCACAGAAGCATTAAAAATGCATGTTCTTCATGCTCCGTACGGAGTAATGACTCTCCTAACTTTCTGTCCTTTCCTTCATGTTCCCATGCTGTCATCCTTTTGCCAGAAATGCTTCCAAAGGGCTGTGGATTCCTCGGCCCCATGCCCTTTCAGGAAAACTCCTTTCTGTAGGATGTCTAATTCTAGGTCCCCTGCTTTCCTTCACGCCAGCACAGCACATTCAGGTAGGTAAGCAGTCCCCCTTTATGGTGATAAGATGTAGCTGAGAATGCACTCTAGGAAGTGGCAATTTGTAGAGCAAGCTGCAGGTCATATTCATGATTTTCAAGATTAGACTGCAGTACTCCCACCCCACTCCCGCCGCAACCATTATTGAAAGAAAGATGAATGCAGCATGGAAAGCTGTACTGCCCAATCCTCCGATAGCTCAGTTGGGAGAGCGGAGGACTGTAGTGGAGAAACAGAAATCCTTAGGTCGCTGGTTCAAATCCGGCTCGGAGGAGTTTCCCCTTTTTTGTTTTCCATAGCTGCTTTCTCTCTTGTTAAAACATTATGTGCCCCTCTGATTGAGAAACATTTCCCTAGCTCCAAATAAATGCTAGGACAGAAGGGTAGACTTCTTCTGCTTTCCAATGAAATTGACCACATAGTCATTTCTGAGGGATGTTGGAAGAGAAGTAAACAAGGACCTGCAGATCAGAATTCATTCCAAAGCCTTGACTAAATATATGAAGGCACTTGGAAGACTTCCAGTTTCATTGTACCAAGGTAGATGTTTCGGCAGCCGACCCAGCTAAAACTCACCTACAATGAGAGTGGCCATGGAAATGAAAGAGGGAATCTACAAAGACACCAACTCCTTAAAACTGAGCAAGATGCGATGTGGAGTAATAGTTTACAGATTTGGAGAAAATCTGAGATGTTTCTCTTGACAAAAGAAACACTGCAATGCCCTCTCTGAGGATCGAACTCAGGACCTTCAGATTATGAGACTGACGCGCTGCCTACTGCGCTAAGAAGGCTGCTCGAAACCGCTAACAAATGCGTCTACACACCATGAAGAGGGAAGGTAGCAAAAATGCTGTTCTCATGTTGGAATATCAATACAGTACGGTTGCCTCGCTGGATTAAAATCGTCTGCAGTTATAATGGTCAGAAGACTGCTCTTTCCCAGTGATTAAACCCACACCCCATACATTTAGCCATGCAAAAGAAATCAGGGCATACCATTCACCTCTCTAAGAAAGATCGTGCCATTTTTTCCCCCACATAACTGAGAATGAAATGGACTAAAACCCAGAATTAACATGCCGCCCCTAGCCGTAGATGCATCTAGATCTCAACGCTTTACATGCTAATGTAACATAGCTGTGTGTCCTGCAAAAAAGAGCAGGGGTACCTTAAGTCATCTCACAAGATGTGGAAGCGGCACTCAACCATATCCTTCTTTGATGTATCCTGAACCAGTTGCCTTGAATACTCTGGCTTTTTTCGATTGCATCTAGCTGTTGTGTGTGGGGAATTATTCATTCTAGAGTCAACCTTATTCCATAAAAAACGGTGCTAGAAAATCCAGCTGTAAGTCATGTGGAATTCCACACCTGACACTTCCCATTCCAGTGTCATATGTGGTGAATGTACGTTCAATAGAATTCCAGCTTTCCATGTGTGGAGCAAGACCACCCTCTACAGGATGTGGGGATGTAGCTCAGTGGTAGAGCGCATGCTTAGCATGTATGAGGCCCCGGGTTCAATCCCCGGCATCTCCAGCTTTTCGCCATGCTAATCTTGCCTTTTGACAGATAGCTAGGCTGGCATCATGACTAACGAAGTGAGATGTCATGCAGCTGGTGCCAGAACCCCACTTTCTTCGCCTTGCAAAACCTTTTGAAATGGGGCTATCTCATTTCCCGTGTTTATAGAAAAAAATAATCTTGCTTCCATAAGAAACCAAAGTGGAGATTTATCTTGGCATTCTTAGTATAGAAAACGGGCACAGCTGTCTTGGTCATTTATTTGAATTCTTCCTCTAAACCAGAGACTCTTACCAGAAGGTTTAAGAAAAACAGAATGTTTTCTTCATCCTAATCACTTCTGAATGGTCCATTAATCTACTGGTTTTGCTTTTCCAGTTCCTTTCACAGAAGCATTAAAAATGCATGTTCTTCATGCTCCGTACGGAGTAATGACTCTCCTAACTTTCTGTCCTTTCCTTCATGTTCCCATGCTGTCATCCTTTTGCCAGAAATGCTTCCAAAGGGCTGTGGATTCCTCGGCCCCATGCCCTTTCAGGAAAACTCCTTTCTGTAGGATGTCTAATTCTAGGTCCCCTGCTTTCCTTCACGCCAGCACAGCACATTCAGGTAGGTAAGCAGTCCCCCTTTATGGTGATAAGATGTAGCTGAGAATGCACTCTAGGAAGTGGCAATTTGTAGAGCAAGCTGCAGGTCATATTCATGATTTTCAAGATTAGACTGCAGTACTCCCACCCCACTCCCGCCGCAACCATTATTGAAAGAAAGATGAATGCAGCATGGAAAGCTGTACTGCCCAATCCTCCGATAGCTCAGTTGGGAGAGCGGAGGACTGTAGTGGAGAAACAGAAATCCTTAGGTCGCTGGTTCAAATCCGGCTCGGAGGAGTTTCCCCTTTTTTGTTTTCCATAGCTGCTTTCTCTCTTGTTAAAACATTATGTGCCCCTCTGATTGAGAAACATTTCCCTAGCTCCAAATAAATGCTAGGACAGAAGGGTAGACTTCTTCTGCTTTCCAATGAAATTGACCACATAGTCATTTCTGAGGGATGTTGGAAGAGAAGTAAACAAGGACCTGCAGATCAGAATTCATTCCAAAGCCTTGACTAAATATATGAAGGCACTTGGAAGACTTCCAGTTTCATTGTACCAAGGTAGATGTTTCGGCAGCCGACCCAGCTAAAACTCACCTACAATGAGAGTGGCCATGGAAATGAAAGAGGGAATCTACAAAGACACCAACTCCTTAAAACTGAGCAAGATGCGATGTGGAGTAATAGTTTACAGATTTGGAGAAAATCTGAGATGTTTCTCTTGACAAAAGAAACACTGCAATGCCCTCTCTGAGGATCGAACTCAGGACCTTCAGATTATGAGACTGACGCGCTGCCTACTGCGCTAAGAAGGCTGCTCGAAACCGCTAACAAATGCGTCTACACACCATGAAGAGGGAAGGTAGCAAAAATGCTGTTCTCATGTTGGAATATCAATACAGTACGGTTGCCTCGCTGGATTAAAATCGTCTGCAGTTATAATGGTCAGAAGACTGCTCTTTCCCAGTGATTAAACCCACACCCCATACATTTAGCCATGCAAAAGAAATCAGGGCATACCATTCACCTCTCTAAGAAAGATCGTGCCATTTTTTCCCCCACATAACTGAGAATGAAATGGACTAAAACCCAGAATTAACATGCCGCCCCTAGCCGTAGATGCATCTAGATCTCAACGCTTTACATGCTAATGTAACATAGCTGTGTGTCCTGCAAAAAAGAGCAGGGGTACCTTAAGTCATCTCACAAGATGTGGAAGCGGCACTCAACCATATCCTTCTTTGATGTATCCTGAACCAGTTGCCTTGAATACTCTGGCTTTTTTCGATTGCATCTAGCTGTTGTGTGTGGGGAATTATTCATTCTAGAGTCAACCTTATTCCATAAAAAACGGTGCTAGAAAATCCAGCTGTAAGTCATGTGGAATTCCACACCTGACGCTTCCCATTCCAGTGTCATATGTGGTGAATGTACGTTCAATAGAATTCCAGCTTTCCATGTGTGGAGCAAGACCACCCTCTACAGGATGTGGGGATGTAGCTCAGTGGTAGAGCGCATGCTTAGCATGTATGAGGCCCCGGGTTCAATCCCCGGCATCTCCAGCTTTTCGCCATGCTAATCTTGCCTTTTGACAGATAGCTAGGCTGGCATCATGACTAACGAAGTGAGATGTCATGCAGCTGGTGCCAGAACCCCACTTTCTTCGCCTTGCAAAACCTTTTGAAATGGGGCTATCTCATTTCCCGTGTTTATAGAAAAAAATAATCTTGCTTCCATAAGAAACCAAAGTGGAGATTTATCTTGGCATTCTTAGTATAGAAAACGGGCACAGCTGTCTTGGTCATTTATTTGAATTCTTCCTCTAAACCAGAGACTCTTACCAGAAGGTTTAAGAAAAACAGAATGTTTTCTTCATCCTAATCACTTCTGAATGGTCCATTAATCTACTGGTTTTGCTTTTCCAGTTCCTTTCACAGAAGCATTAAAAATGCATGTTCTTCATGCTCCGTACGGAGTAATGACTCTCCTAACTTTCTGTCCTTTCCTTCATGTTCCCATGCTGTCATCCTTTTGCCAGAAATGCTTCCAAAGGGCTGTGGATTCCTCGGCCCCATGCCCTTTCAGGAAAACTCCTTTCTGTAGGATGTCTAATTCTAGGTCCCCTGCTTTCCTTCACGCCAGCACAGCACATTCAGGTAGGTAAGCAGTCCCCCTTTATGGTGATAAGATGTAGCTGAGAATGCACTCTAGGAAGTGGCAATTTGTAGAGCAAGCTGCAGGTCATATTCATGATTTTCAAGATTAGACTGCAGTACTCCCACCCCACTCCCGCCGCAACCATTATTGAAAGAAAGATGAATGCAGCATGGAAAGCTGTACTGCCCAATCCTCCGATAGCTCAGTTGGGAGAGCGGAGGACTGTAGTGGAGAAACAGAAATCCTTAGGTCGCTGGTTCAAATCCGGCTCGGAGGAGTTTCCCCTTTTTTGTTTTCCATAGCTGCTTTCTCTCTTGTTAAAACATTATGTGCCCCTCTGATTGAGAAACATTTCCCTAGCTCCAAATAAATGCTAGGACAGAAGGGTAGACTTCTTCTGCTTTCCAATGAAATTGACCACATAGTCATTTCTGAGGGATGTTGGAAGAGAAGTAAACAAGGACCTGCAGATCAGAATTCATTCCAAAGCCTTGACTAAATATATGAAGGCACTTGGAAGACTTCCAGTTTCATTGTACCAAGGTAGATGTTTCGGCAGCCGACCCAGCTAAAACTCACCTACAATGGGAGTGGCCATGGAAATGAAAGAGGGAATCTACAAAGACACCAACTCCTTAAAACTGAGCAAGATGCGATGTGGAGTAATAGTTTACAGATTTGGAGAAAATCTGAGATGTTTCTCTTGACAAAAGAAACACTGCAATGCCCTCTCTGAGGATCGAACTCAGGACCTTCAGATTATGAGACTGACGCGCTGCCTACTGCGCTAAGAAGGCTGCTCGAAACCGCTAACAAATGCGTCTACACACCATGAAGAGGGAAGGTAGCAAAAATGCTGTTCTCATGTTGGAATATCAATACAGTACGGTTGCCTCGCTGGATTAAAATCGTCTGCAGTTATAATGGTCAGAAGACTGCTCTTTCCCAGTGATTAAACCCACACCCCATACATTTAGCCATGCAAAAGAAATCAGGGCATACCATTCACCTCTCTAAGAAAGATCGTGCCATTTTTTCCCCCACATAACTGAGAATGAAATGGACTAAAACCCAGAATTAACATGCCGCCCCTAGCCGTAGATGCATCTAGATCTCAACGCTTTACATGCTAATGTAACATAGCTGTGTGTCCTGCAAAAAAGAGCAGGGGTACCTTAAGTCATCTCACAAGATGTGGAAGCGGCACTCAACCATATCCTTCTTTGATGTATCCTGAACCAGTTGCCTTGAATACTCTGGCTTTTTTCGATTGCATCTAGCTGTTGTGTGTGGGGAATTATTCATTCTAGAGTCAACCTTATTCCATAAAAAACGGTGCTAGAAAATCCAGCTGTAAGTCATGTGGAATTCCACACCTGACGCTTCCCATTCCAGTGTCATATGTGGTGAATGTACGTTCAATAGAATTCCAGCTTTCCATGTGTGGAGCAAGACCACCCTCTACAGGATGTGGGGATGTAGCTCAGTGGTAGAGCGCATGCTTAGCATGTATGAGGCCCCGGGTTCAATCCCCGGCATCTCCAGCTTTTCGCCATGCTAATCTTGCCGTTTGACAGATAGCTATGCTGGCATCATGACTAACGAAGTGAGATGTCATGCAGCTGGTGCCAGAACCCCACTTTCTTCGCCTTGCAAAACCTTTTGAAATGGGGCTATCTCATTTCCCGTGTTTATAGAAAAAAATAATCTTGCTTCCATAAGAAACCAAAGTGGAGATTTATCTTGGCATTCTTAGTATAGAAAACGGGCACAGCTGTCTTGGTCATTTATTTGAATTCTTCCTCTAAACCAGAGACTCTTACCAGAAGGTTTAAGAAAAACAGAATGTTTTCTTCATCCTAATCACTTCTGAATGGTCCATTAATCTACTGGTTTTGCTTTTCCAGTTCCTTTCACAGAAGCATTAAAAATGCATGTTCTTCATGCTCCGTACGGAGTAATGACTCTCCTAACTTTCTGTCCTTTCCTTCATGTTCCCATGCTGTCATCCTTTTGCCAGAAATGCTTCCAAAGGGCTGTGGATTCCTCGGCCCCATGCCCTTTCAGGAAAACTCCTTTCTGTAGGATGTCTAATTCTAGGTCCCCTGCTTTCCTTCACGCCAGCACAGCACATTCAGGTAGGTAAGCAGTCCCCCTTTATGGTGATAAGATGTAGCTGAGAATGCACTCTAGGAAGTGGCAATTTGTAGAGCAAGCTGCAGGTCATATTCATGATTTTCAAGATTAGACTGCAGTACTCCCACCCCACTCCCGCCGCAACCATTATTGAAAGAAAGATGAATGCAGCATGGAAAGCTGTACTGCCCAATCCTCCGATAGCTCAGTTGGGAGAGCGGAGGACTGTAGTGGAGAAACAGAAATCCTTAGGTCGCTGGTTCAAATCCGGCTCGGAGGAGTTTCCCCTTTTTTGTTTTCCATAGCTGCTTTCTCTCTTGTTAAAACATTATGTGCCCCTCTGATTGAGAAACATTTCCCTAGCTCCAAATAAATGCTAGGACAGAAGGGTAGACTTCTTCTGCTTTCCAATGAAATTGACCACATAGTCATTTCTGAGGGATGTTGGAAGAGAAGTAAACAAGGACCTGCAGATCAGAATTCATTCCAAAGCCTTGACTAAATATATGAAGGCACTTGGAAGACTTCCAGTTTCATTGTACCAAGGTAGATGTTTCGGCAGCCGACCCAGCTAAAACTCACCTACAATGAGAGTGGCCATGGAAATGAAAGAGGGAATCTACAAAGACACCAACTCCTTAAAACTGAGCAAGATGCGATGTGGAGTAATAGTTTACAGATTTGGAGAAAATCTGAGATGTTTCTCTTGACAAAAGAAACACTGCAATGCCCTCTCTGAGGATCGAACTCAGGACCTTCAGATTATGAGACTGACGCGCTGCCTACTGCGCTAAGAAGGCTGCTCGAAACCGCTAACAAATGCGTCTACACACCATGAAGAGGGAAGGTAGCAAAAATGCTGTTCTCATGTTGGAATATCAATACAGTACGGTTGCCTCGCTGGATTAAAATCGTCTGCAGTTATAATGGTCAGAAGACTGCTCTTTCCCAGTGATTAAACCCACACCCCATACATTTAGCCATGCAAAAGAAATCAGGGCATACCATTCACCTCTCTAAGAAAGATCGTGCCATTTTTTCCCCCACATAACTGAGAATGAAATGGACTAAAACCCAGAATTAACATGCCGCCCCTAGCCGTAGATGCATCTAGATCTCAACGCTTTACATGCTAATGTAACATAGCTGTGTGTCCTGCAAAAAAGAGCAGGGGTACCTTAAGTCATCTCACAAGATGTGGAAGCGGCACTCAACCATATCCTTCTTTGATGTATCCTGAACCAGTTGCCTTGAATACTCTGGCTTTTTTCGATTGCATCTAGCTGTTGTGTGTGGGGAATTATTCATTCTAGAGTCAACCTTATTCCATAAAAAACGGTGCTAGAAAATCCAGCTGTAAGTCATGTGGAATTCCACACCTGACGCTTCCCATTCCAGTGTCATATGTGGTGAATGTACGTTCAATAGAATTCCAGCTTTCCATGTGTGGAGCAAGACCACCCTCTACAGGATGTGGGGATGTAGCTCAGTGGTAGAGCGCATGCTTAGCATGTATGAGGCCCCGGGTTCAATCCCCGGCATCTCCAGCTTTTCGCCATGCTAATCTTGCCTTTTGACAGATAGCTAGGCTGGCATCATGACTAACGAAGTGAGATGTCATGCAGCTGGTGCCAGAACCCCACTTTCTTCGCCTTGCAAAACCTTTTGAAATGGGGCTATCTCATTTCCCGTGTTTATAGAAAAAAATAATCTTGCTTCCATAAGAAACCAAAGTGGAGATTTATCTTGGCATTCTTAGTATAGAAAACGGGCACAGCTGTCTTGGTCATTTATTTGAATTCTTCCTCTAAACCAGAGACTCTTACCAGAAGGTTTAAGAAAAACAGAATGTTTTCTTCATCCTAATCACTTCTGAATGGTCCATTAATCTACTGGTTTTGCTTTTCCAGTTCCTTTCACAGAAGCATTAAAAATGCATGTTCTTCATGCTCCGTACGGAGTAATGACTCTCCTAACTTTCTGTCCTTTCCTTCATGTTCCCATGCTGTCATCCTTTTGCCAGAAATGCTTCCAAAGGGCTGTGGATTCCTCGGCCCCATGCCCTTTCAGGAAAACTCCTTTCTGTAGGATGTCTAATTCTAGGTCCCCTGCTTTCCTTCACGCCAGCACAGCACATTCAGGTAGGTAAGCAGTCCCCCTTTATGGTGATAAGATGTAGCTGAGAATGCACTCTAGGAAGTGGCAATTTGTAGAGCAAGCTGCAGGTCATATTCATGATTTTCAAGATTAGACTGCAGTACTCCCACCCCACTCCCGCCGCAACCATTATTGAAAGAAAGATGAATGCAGCATGGAAAGCTGTACTGCCCAATCCTCCGATAGCTCAGTTGGGAGAGCGGAGGACTGTAGTGGAGAAACAGAAATCCTTAGGTCGCTGGTTCAAATCCGGCTCGGAGGAGTTTCCCCTTTTTTGTTTTCCATAGCTGCTTTCTCTCTTGTTAAAACATTATGTGCCCCTCTGATTGAGAAACATTTCCCTAGCTCCAAATAAATGCTAGGACAGAAGGGTAGACTTCTTCTGCTTTCCAATGAAATTGACCACATAGTCATTTCTGAGGGATGTTGGAAGAGAAGTAAACAAGGACCTGCAGATCAGAATTCATTCCAAAGCCTTGACTAAATATATGAAGGCACTTGGAAGACTTCCAGTTTCATTGTACCAAGGTAGATGTTTCGGCAGCCGACCCAGCTAAAACTCACCTACAATGAGAGTGGCCATGGAAATGAAAGAGGGAATCTACAAAGACACCAACTCCTTAAAACTGAGCAAGATGTGATGTGGAGTAATAGTTTACAGATTTGGAGAAAATCTGAGATGTTTCTCTTGACAAAAGAAACACTGCAATGCCCTCTCTGAGGATCGAACTCAGGACCTTCAGATTATGAGACTGACGCGCTGCCTACTGCGCTAAGAAGGCTGCTCGAAACCGCTAACAAATGCGTCTACACACCATGAAGAGGGAAGGTAGCAAAAATGCTGTTCTCATGTTGGAATATCAATACAGTACGGTTGCCTCGCTGGATTAAAATCGTCTGCAGTTATAATGGTCAGAAGACTGCTCTTTCCCAGTGATTAAACCCACACCCCATACATTTAGCCATGCAAAAGAAATCAGGGCATACCATTCACCTCTCTAAGAAAGATCGTGCCATTTTTTCCCCCACATAACTGAGAATGAAATGGACTAAAACCCAGAATTAACATGCCGCCCCTAGCCGTAGATGCATCTAGATCTCAACGCTTTACATGCTAATGTAACATAGCTGTGTGTCCTGCAAAAAAGAGCAGGGGTACCTTAAGTCATCTCACAAGATGTGGAAGCGGCACTCAACCATATCCTTCTTTGATGTATCCTGAACCAGTTGCCTTGAATACTCTGGCTTTTTTCGATTGCATCTAGCTGTTGTGTGTGGGGAATTATTCATTCTAGAGTCAACCTTATTCCATAAAAAACGGTGCTAGAAAATCCAGCTGTAAGTCATGTGGAATTCCACACCTGACGCTTCCCATTCCAGTGTCATATGTGGTGAATGTACGTTCAATAGAATTCCAGCTTTCCATGTGTGGAGCAAGACCACCCTCTACAGGATGTGGGGATGTAGCTCAGTGGTAGAGCGCATGCTTAGCATGTATGAGGCCCCGGGTTCAATCCCCGGCATCTCCAGCTTTTCGCCATGCTAATCTTGCCGTTTGACAGATAGCTATGCTGGCATCATGACTAACGAAGTGAGATGTCATGCAGCTGGTGCCAGAACCCCACTTTCTTCGCCTTGCAAAACCTTTTGAAATGGGGCTATCTCATTTCCCGTGTTTATAGAAAAAAATAATCTTGCTTCCATAAGAAACCAAAGTGGAGATTTATCTTGGCATTCTTAGTATAGAAAACGGGCACAGCTGTCTTGGTCATTTATTTGAATTCTTCCTCTAAACCAGAGACTCTTACCAGAAGGTTTAAGAAAAACAGAATGTTTTCTTCATCCTAATCACTTCTGAATGGTCCATTAATCTACTGGTTTTGCTTTTCCAGTTCCTTTCACAGAAGCATTAAAAATGCATGTTCTTCATGCTCCGTACGGAGTAATGACTCTCCTAACTTTCTGTCCTTTCCTTCATGTTCCCATGCTGTCATCCTTTTGCCAGAAATGCTTCCAAAGGGCTGTGGATTCCTCGGCCCCATGCCCTTTCAGGAAAACTCCTTTCTGTAGGATGTCTAATTCTAGGTCCCCTGCTTTCCTTCACGCCAGCACAGCACATTCAGGTAGGTAAGCAGTCCCCCTTTATGGTGATAAGATGTAGCTGAGAATGCACTCTAGGAAGTGGCAATTTGTAGAGCAAGCTGCAGGTCATATTCATGATTTTCAAGATTAGACTGCAGTACTCCCACCCCACTCCCGCCGCAACCATTATTGAAAGAAAGATGAATGCAGCATGGAAAGCTGTACTGCCCAATCCTCCGATAGCTCAGTTGGGAGAGCGGAGGACTGTAGTGGAGAAACAGAAATCCTTAGGTCGCTGGTTCAAATCCGGCTCGGAGGAGTTTCCCCTTTTTTGTTTTCCATAGCTGCTTTCTCTCTTGTTAAAACATTATGTGCCCCTCTGATTGAGAAACATTTCCCTAGCTCCAAATAAATGCTAGGACAGAAGGGTAGACTTCTTCTGCTTTCCAATGAAATTGACCACATAGTCATTTCTGAGGGATGTTGGAAGAGAAGTAAACAAGGACCTGCAGATCAGAATTCATTCCAAAGCCTTGACTAAATATATGAAGGCACTTGGAAGACTTCCAGTTTCATTGTACCAAGGTAGATGTTTCGGCAGCCGACCCAGCTAAAACTCACCTACAATGAGAGTGGCCATGGAAATGAAAGAGGGAATCTACAAAGACACCAACTCCTTAAAACTGAGCAAGATGTGATGTGGAGTAATAGTTTACAGATTTGGAGAAAATCTGAGATGTTTCTCTTGACAAAAGAAACACTGCAATGCCCTCTCTGAGGATCGAACTCAGGACCTTCAGATTATGAGACTGACGCGCTGCCTACTGCGCTAAGAAGGCTGCTCGAAACCGCTAACAAATGCGTCTACACACCATGAAGAGGGAAGGTAGCAAAAATGCTGTTCTCATGTTGGAATATCAATACAGTACGGTTGCCTCGCTGGATTAAAATCGTCTGCAGTTATAATGGTCAGAAGACTGCTCTTTCCCAGTGATTAAACCCACACCCCATACATTTAGCCATGCAAAAGAAATCAGGGCATACCATTCACCTCTCTAAGAAAGATCGTGCCATTTTTTCCCCCACATAACTGAGAATGAAATGGACTAAAACCCAGAATTAACATGCCGCCCCTAGCCGTAGATGCATCTAGATCTCAACGCTTTACATGCTAATGTAACATAGCTGTGTGTCCTGCAAAAAAGAGCAGGGGTACCTTAAGTCATCTCACAAGATGTGGAAGCGGCACTCAACCATATCCTTCTTTGATGTATCCTGAACCAGTTGCCTTGAATACTCTGGCTTTTTTCGATTGCATCTAGCTGTTGTGTGTGGGGAATTATTCATTCTAGAGTCAACCTTATTCCATAAAAAACGGTGCTAGAAAATCCAGCTGTAAGTCATGTGGAATTCCACACCTGACGCTTCCCATTCCAGTGTCATATGTGGTGAATGTACGTTCAATAGAATTCCAGCTTTCCATGTGTGGAGCAAGACCACCCTCTACAGGATGTGGGGATGTAGCTCAGTGGTAGAGCGCATGCTTAGCATGTATGAGGCCCCGGGTTCAATCCCCGGCATCTCCAGCTTTTCGCCATGCTAATCTTGCCGTTTGACAGATAGCTATGCTGGCATCATGACTAACGAAGTGAGATGTCATGCAGCTGGTGCCAGAACCCCACTTTCTTCGCCTTGCAAAACCTTTTGAAATGGGGCTATCTCATTTCCCGTGTTTATAGAAAAAAATAATCTTGCTTCCATAAGAAACCAAAGTGGAGATTTATCTTGGCATTCTTAGTATAGAAAACGGGCACAGCTGTCTTGGTCATTTATTTGAATTCTTCCTCTAAACCAGAGACTCTTACCAGAAGGTTTAAGAAAAACAGAATGTTTTCTTCATCCTAATCACTTCTGAATGGTCCATTAATCTACTGGTTTTGCTTTTCCAGTTCCTTTCACAGAAGCATTAAAAATGCATGTTCTTCATGCTCCGTACGGAGTAATGACTCTCCTAACTTTCTGTCCTTTCCTTCATGTTCCCATGCTGTCATCCTTTTGCCAGAAATGCTTCCAAAGGGCTGTGGATTCCTCGGCCCCATGCCCTTTCAGGAAAACTCCTTTCTGTAGGATGTCTAATTCTAGGTCCCCTGCTTTCCTTCACGCCAGCACAGCACATTCAGGTAGGTAAGCAGTCCCCCTTTATGGTGATAAGATGTAGCTGAGAATGCACTCTAGGAAGTGGCAATTTGTAGAGCAAGCTGCAGGTCATATTCATGATTTTCAAGATTAGACTGCAGTACTCCCACCCCACTCCCGCCGCAACCATTATTGAAAGAAAGATGAATGCAGCATGGAAAGCTGTACTGCCCAATCCTCCGATAGCTCAGTTGGGAGAGCGGAGGACTGTAGTGGAGAAACAGAAATCCTTAGGTCGCTGGTTCAAATCCGGCTCGGAGGAGTTTCCCCTTTTTTGTTTTCCATAGCTGCTTTCTCTCTTGTTAAAACATTATGTGCCCCTCTGATTGAGAAACATTTCCCTAGCTCCAAATAAATGCTAGGACAGAAGGGTAGACTTCTTCTGCTTTCCAATGAAATTGACCACATAGTCATTTCTGAGGGATGTTGGAAGAGAAGTAAACAAGGACCTGCAGATCAGAATTCATTCCAAAGCCTTGACTAAATATATGAAGGCACTTGGAAGACTTCCAGTTTCATTGTACCAAGGTAGATGTTTCGGCAGCCGACCCAGCTAAAACTCACCTACAATGAGAGTGGCCATGGAAATGAAAGAGGGAATCTACAAAGACACCAACTCCTTAAAACTGAGCAAGATGTGATGTGGAGTAATAGTTTACAGATTTGGAGAAAATCTGAGATGTTTCTCTTGACAAAAGAAACACTGCAATGCCCTCTCTGAGGATCGAACTCAGGACCTTCAGATTATGAGACTGACGCGCTGCCTACTGCGCTAAGAAGGCTGCTCGAAACCGCTAACAAATGCGTCTACACACCATGAAGAGGGAAGGTAGCAAAAATGCTGTTCTCATGTTGGAATATCAATACAGTACGGTTGCCTCGCTGGATTAAAATCGTCTGCAGTTATAATGGTCAGAAGACTGCTCTTTCCCAGTGATTAAACCCACACCCCATACATTTAGCCATGCAAAAGAAATCAGGGCATACCATTCACCTCTCTAAGAAAGATCGTGCCATTTTTTCCCCCACATAACTGAGAATGAAATGGACTAAAACCCAGAATTAACATGCCGCCCCTAGCCGTAGATGCATCTAGATCTCAACGCTTTACATGCTAATGTAACATAGCTGTGTGTCCTGCAAAAAAGAGCAGGGGTACCTTAAGTCATCTCACAAGATGTGGAAGCGGCACTCAACCATATCCTTCTTTGATGTATCCTGAACCAGTTGCCTTGAATACTCTGGCTTTTTTCGATTGCATCTAGCTGTTGTGTGTGGGGAATTATTCATTCTAGAGTCAACCTTATTCCATAAAAAACGGTGCTAGAAAATCCAGCTGTAAGTCATGTGGAATTCCACACCTGACGCTTCCCATTCCAGTGTCATATGTGGTGAATGTACGTTCAATAGAATTCCAGCTTTCCATGTGTGGAGCAAGACCACCCTCTACAGGATGTGGGGATGTAGCTCAGTGGTAGAGCGCATGCTTAGCATGTATGAGGCCCCGGGTTCAATCCCCGGCATCTCCAGCTTTTCGCCATGCTAATCTTGCCGTTTGACAGATAGCTATGCTGGCATCATGACTAACGAAGTGAGATGTCATGCAGCTGGTGCCAGAACCCCACTTTCTTCGCCTTGCAAAACCTTTTGAAATGGGGCTATCTCATTTCCCGTGTTTATAGAAAAAAATAATCTTGCTTCCATAAGAAACCAAAGTGGAGATTTATCTTGGCATTCTTAGTATAGAAAACGGGCACAGCTGTCTTGGTCATTTATTTGAATTCTTCCTCTAAACCAGAGACTCTTACCAGAAGGTTTAAGAAAAACAGAATGTTTTCTTCATCCTAATCACTTCTGAATGGTCCATTAATCTACTGGTTTTGCTTTTCCAGTTCCTTTCACAGAAGCATTAAAAATGCATGTTCTTCATGCTCCGTACGGAGTAATGACTCTCCTAACTTTCTGTCCTTTCCTTCATGTTCCCATGCTGTCATCCTTTTGCCAGAAATGCTTCCAAAGGGCTGTGGATTCCTCGGCCCCATGCCCTTTCAGGAAAACTCCTTTCTGTAGGATGTCTAATTCTAGGTCCCCTGCTTTCCTTCACGCCAGCACAGCACATTCAGGTAGGTAAGCAGTCCCCCTTTATGGTGATAAGATGTAGCTGAGAATGCACTCTAGGAAGTGGCAATTTGTAGAGCAAGCTGCAGGTCATATTCATGATTTTCAAGATTAGACTGCAGTACTCCCACCCCACTCCCGCCGCAACCATTATTGAAAGAAAGATGAATGCAGCATGGAAAGCTGTACTGCCCAATCCTCCGATAGCTCAGTTGGGAGAGCGGAGGACTGTAGTGGAGAAACAGAAATCCTTAGGTCGCTGGTTCAAATCCGGCTCGGAGGAGTTTCCCCTTTTTTGTTTTCCATAGCTGCTTTCTCTCTTGTTAAAACATTATGTGCCCCTCTGATTGAGAAACATTTCCCTAGCTCCAAATAAATGCTAGGACAGAAGGGTAGACTTCTTCTGCTTTCCAATGAAATTGACCACATAGTCATTTCTGAGGGATGTTGGAAGAGAAGTAAACAAGGACCTGCAGATCAGAATTCATTCCAAAGCCTTGACTAAATATATGAAGGCACTTGGAAGACTTCCAGTTTCATTGTACCAAGGTAGATGTTTCGGCAGCCGACCCAGCTAAAACTCACCTACAATGAGAGTGGCCATGGAAATGAAAGAGGGAATCTACAAAGACACCAACTCCTTAAAACTGAGCAAGATGTGATGTGGAGTAATAGTTTACAGATTTGGAGAAAATCTGAGATGTTTCTCTTGACAAAAGAAACACTGCAATGCCCTCTCTGAGGATCGAACTCAGGACCTTCAGATTATGAGACTGACGCGCTGCCTACTGCGCTAAGAAGGCTGCTCGAAACCGCTAACAAATGCGTCTACACACCATGAAGAGGGAAGGTAGCAAAAATGCTGTTCTCATGTTGGAATATCAATACAGTACGGTTGCCTCGCTGGATTAAAATCGTCTGCAGTTATAATGGTCAGAAGACTGCTCTTTCCCAGTGATTAAACCCACACCCCATACATTTAGCCATGCAAAAGAAATCAGGGCATACCATTCACCTCTCTAAGAAAGATCGTGCCATTTTTTCCCCCACATAACTGAGAATGAAATGGACTAAAACCCAGAATTAACATGCCGCCCCTAGCCGTAGATGCATCTAGATCTCAACGCTTTACATGCTAATGTAACATAGCTGTGTGTCCTGCAAAAAAGAGCAGGGGTACCTTAAGTCATCTCACAAGATGTGGAAGCGGCACTCAACCATATCCTTCTTTGATGTATCCTGAACCAGTTGCCTTGAATACTCTGGCTTTTTTCGATTGCATCTAGCTGTTGTGTGTGGGGAATTATTCATTCTAGAGTCAACCTTATTCCATAAAAAACGGTGCTAGAAAATCCAGCTGTAAGTCATGTGGAATTCCACACCTGACGCTTCCCATTCCAGTGTCATATGTGGTGAATGTACGTTCAATAGAATTCCAGCTTTCCATGTGTGGAGCAAGACCACCCTCTACAGGATGTGGGGATGTAGCTCAGTGGTAGAGCGCATGCTTAGCATGTATGAGGCCCCGGGTTCAATCCCCGGCATCTCCAGCTTTTCGCCATGCTAATCTTGCCGTTTGACAGATAGCTATGCTGGCATCATGACTAACGAAGTGAGATGTCATGCAGCTGGTGCCAGAACCCCACTTTCTTCGCCTTGCAAAACCTTTTGAAATGGGGCTATCTCATTTCCCGTGTTTATAGAAAAAAATAATCTTGCTTCCATAAGAAACCAAAGTGGAGATTTATCTTGGCATTCTTAGTATAGAAAACGGGCACAGCTGTCTTGGTCATTTATTTGAATTCTTCCTCTAAACCAGAGACTCTTACCAGAAGGTTTAAGAAAAACAGAATGTTTTCTTCATCCTAATCACTTCTGAATGGTCCATTAATCTACTGGTTTTGCTTTTCCAGTTCCTTTCACAGAAGCATTAAAAATGCATGTTCTTCATGCTCCGTACGGAGTAATGACTCTCCTAACTTTCTGTCCTTTCCTTCATGTTCCCATGCTGTCATCCTTTTGCCAGAAATGCTTCCAAAGGGCTGTGGATTCCTCGGCCCCATGCCCTTTCAGGAAAACTCCTTTCTGTAGGATGTCTAATTCTAGGTCCCCTGCTTTCCTTCACGCCAGCACAGCACATTCAGGTAGGTAAGCAGTCCCCCTTTATGGTGATAAGATGTAGCTGAGAATGCACTCTAGGAAGTGGCAATTTGTAGAGCAAGCTGCAGGTCATATTCATGATTTTCAAGATTAGACTGCAGTACTCCCACCCCACTCCCGCCGCAACCATTATTGAAAGAAAGATGAATGCAGCATGGAAAGCTGTACTGCCCAATCCTCCGATAGCTCAGTTGGGAGAGCGGAGGACTGTAGTGGAGAAACAGAAATCCTTAGGTCGCTGGTTCAAATCCGGCTCGGAGGAGTTTCCCCTTTTTTGTTTTCCATAGCTGCTTTCTCTCTTGTTAAAACATTATGTGCCCCTCTGATTGAGAAACATTTCCCTAGCTCCAAATAAATGCTAGGACAGAAGGGTAGACTTCTTCTGCTTTCCAATGAAATTGACCACATAGTCATTTCTGAGGGATGTTGGAAGAGAAGTAAACAAGGACCTGCAGATCAGAATTCATTCCAAAGCCTTGACTAAATATATGAAGGCACTTGGAAGACTTCCAGTTTCATTGTACCAAGGTAGATGTTTCGGCAGCCGACCCAGCTAAAACTCACCTACAATGAGAGTGGCCATGGAAATGAAAGAGGGAATCTACAAAGACACCAACTCCTTAAAACTGAGCAAGATGCGATGTGGAGTAATAGTTTACAGATTTGGAGAAAATCTGAGATGTTTCTCTTGACAAAAGAAACACTGCAATGCCCTCTCTGAGGATCGAACTCAGGACCTTCAGATTATGAGACTGACGCGCTGCCTACTGCGCTAAGAAGGCTGCTCGAAACCGCTAACAAATGCGTCTACACACCATGAAGAGGGAAGGTAGCAAAAATGCTGTTCTCATGTTGGAATATCAATACAGTACGGTTGCCTCGCTGGATTAAAATCGTCTGCAGTTATAATGGTCAGAAGACTGCTCTTTCCCAGTGATTAAACCCACACCCCATACATTTAGCCATGCAAAAGAAATCAGGGCATACCATTCACCTCTCTAAGAAAGATCGTGCCATTTTTTCCCCCACATAACTGAGAATGAAATGGACTAAAACCCAGAATTAACATGCCGCCCCTAGCCGTAGATGCATCTAGATCTCAACGCTTTACATGCTAATGTAACATAGCTGTGTGTCCTGCAAAAAAGAGCAGGGGTACCTTAAGTCATCTCACAAGATGTGGAAGCGGCACTCAACCATATCCTTCTTTGATGTATCCTGAACCAGTTGCCTTGAATACTCTGGCTTTTTTCGATTGCATCTAGCTGTTGTGTGTGGGGAATTATTCATTCTAGAGTCAACCTTATTCCATAAAAAACGGTGCTAGAAAATCCAGCTGTAAGTCATGTGGAATTCCACACCTGACGCTTCCCATTCCAGTGTCATATGTGGTGAATGTACGTTCAATAGAATTCCAGCTTTCCATGTGTGGAGCAAGACCACCCTCTACAGGATGTGGGGATGTAGCTCAGTGGTAGAGCGCATGCTTAGCATGTATGAGGCCCCGGGTTCAATCCCCGGCATCTCCAGCTTTTCGCCATGCTAATCTTGCCGTTTGACAGATAGCTATGCTGGCATCATGACTAACGAAGTGAGATGTCATGCAGCTGGTGCCAGAACCCCACTTTCTTCGCCTTGCAAAACCTTTTGAAATGGGGCTATCTCATTTCCCGTGTTTATAGAAAAAAATAATCTTGCTTCCATAAGAAACCAAAGTGGAGATTTATCTTGGCATTCTTAGTATAGAAAACGGGCACAGCTGTCTTGGTCATTTATTTGAATTCTTCCTCTAAACCAGAGACTCTTACCAGAAGGTTTAAGAAAAACAGAATGTTTTCTTCATCCTAATCACTTCTGAATGGTCCATTAATCTACTGGTTTTGCTTTTCCAGTTCCTTTCACAGAAGCATTAAAAATGCATGTTCTTCATGCTCCGTACGGAGTAATGACTCTCCTAACTTTCTGTCCTTTCCTTCATGTTCCCATGCTGTCATCCTTTTGCCAGAAATGCTTCCAAAGGGCTGTGGATTCCTCGGCCCCATGCCCATTCAGGAAAACTCCTTTCTGTAGGATGTCTAATTCTAGGTCCCCTGCTTTCCTTCACGCCAGCACAGCACATTCAGGTAGGTAAGCAGTCCCCCTTTATGGTGATAAGATGTAGCTGAGAATGCACTCTAGGAAGTGGCAATTTGTAGAGCAAGCTGCAGGTCATATTCATGATTTTCAAGATTAGACTGCAGTACTCCCACCCCACTCCCGCCGCAACCATTATTGAAAGAAAGATGAATGCAGCATGGAAAGCTGTACTGCCCAATCCTCCGATAGCTCAGTTGGGAGAGCGGAGGACTGTAGTGGAGAAACAGAAATCCTTAGGTCGCTGGTTCAAATCCGGCTCGGAGGAGTTTCCCCTTTTTTGTTTTCCATAGCTGCTTTCTCTCTTGTTAAAACATTATGTGCCCCTCTGATTGAGAAACATTTCCCTAGCTCCAAATAAATGCTAGGACAGAAGGGTAGACTTCTTCTGCTTTCCAATGAAATTGACCACATAGTCATTTCTGAGGGATGTTGGAAGAGAAGTAAACAAGGACCTGCAGATCAGAATTCATTCCAAAGCCTTGACTAAATATATGAAGGCACTTGGAAGACTTCCAGTTTCATTGTACCAAGGTAGATGTTTCGGCAGCCGACCCAGCTAAAACTCACCTACAATGGGAGTGGCCATGGAAATGAAAGAGGGAATCTACAAAGACACCAACTCCTTAAAACTGAGCAAGATGCGATGTGGAGTAATAGTTTACAGATTTGGAGAAAATCTGAGATGTTTCTCTTGACAAAAGAAACACTGCAATGCCCTCTCTGAGGATCGAACTCAGGACCTTCAGATTATGAGACTGACGCGCTGCCTACTGCGCTAAGAAGGCTGCTCGAAACCGCTAACAAATGCGTCTACACACCATGAAGAGGGAAGGTAGCAAAAATGCTGTTCTCATGTTGGAATATCAATACAGTACGGTTGCCTCGCTGGATTAAAATCGTCTGCAGTTATAATGGTCAGAAGACTGCTCTTTCCCAGTGATTAAACCCACACCCCATACATTTAGCCATGCAAAAGAAATCAGGGCATACCATTCACCTCTCTAAGAAAGATCGTGCCATTTTTTCCCCCACATAACTGAGAATGAAATGGACTAAAACCCAGAATTAACATGCCGCCCCTAGCCGTAGATGCATCTAGATCTCAACGCTTTACATGCTAATGTAACATAGCTGTGTGTCCTGCAAAAAAGAGCAGGGGTACCTTAAGTCATCTCACAAGATGTGGAAGCGGCACTCAACCATATCCTTCTTTGATGTATCCTGAACCAGTTGCCTTGAATACTCTGGCTTTTTTCGATTGCATCTAGCTGTTGTGTGTGGGGAATTATTCATTCTAGAGTCAACCTTATTCCATAAAAAACGGTGCTAGAAAATCCAGCTGTAAGTCATGTGGAATTCCACACCTGACGCTTCCCATTCCAGTGTCATATGTGGTGAATGTACGTTCAATAGAATTCCAGCTTTCCATGTGTGGAGCAAGACCACCCTCTACAGGATGTGGGGATGTAGCTCAGTGGTAGAGCGCATGCTTAGCATGTATGAGGCCCCGGGTTCAATCCCCGGCATCTCCAGCTTTTCGCCATGCTAATCTTGCCTTTTGACAGATAGCTAGGCTGGCATCATGACTAACGAAGTGAGATGTCATGCAGCTGGTGCCAGAACCCCACTTTCTTCGCCTTGCAAAACCTTTTGAAATGGGGCTATCTCATTTCCCGTGTTTATAGAAAAAAATAATCTTGCTTCCATAAGAAACCAAAGTGGAGATTTATCTTGGCATTCTTAGTATAGAAAACGGGCACAGCTGTCTTGGTCATTTATTTGAATTCTTCCTCTAAACCAGAGACTCTTACCAGAAGGTTTAAGAAAAACAGAATGTTTTCTTCATCCTAATCACTTCTGAATGGTCCATTAATCTACTGGTTTTGCTTTTCCAGTTCCTTTCACAGAAGCATTAAAAATGCATGTTCTTCATGCTCCGTACGGAGTAATGACTCTCCTAACTTTCTGTCCTTTCCTTCATGTTCCCATGCTGTCATCCTTTTGCCAGAAATGCTTCCAAAGGGCTGTGGATTCCTCGGCCCCATGCCCTTTCAGGAAAACTCCTTTCTGTAGGATGTCTAATTCTAGGTCCCCTGCTTTCCTTCACGCCAGCACAGCACATTCAGGTAGGTAAGCAGTCCCCCTTTATGGTGATAAGATGTAGCTGAGAATGCACTCTAGGAAGTGGCAATTTGTAGAGCAAGCTGCAGGTCATATTCATGATTTTCAAGATTAGACTGCAGTACTCCCACCCCACTCCCGCCGCAACCATTATTGAAAGAAAGATGAATGCAGCATGGAAAGCTGTACTGCCCAATCCTCCGATAGCTCAGTTGGGAGAGCGGAGGACTGTAGTGGAGAAACAGAAATCCTTAGGTCGCTGGTTCAAATCCGGCTCGGAGGAGTTTCCCCTTTTTTGTTTTCCATAGCTGCTTTCTCTCTTGTTAAAACATTATGTGCCCCTCTGATTGAGAAACATTTCCCTAGCTCCAAATAAATGCTAGGACAGAAGGGTAGACTTCTTCTGCTTTCCAATGAAATTGACCACATAGTCATTTCTGAGGGATGTTGGAAGAGAAGTAAACAAGGACCTGCAGATCAGAATTCATTCCAAAGCCTTGACTAAATATATGAAGGCACTTGGAAGACTTCCAGTTTCATTGTACCAAGGTAGATGTTTCGGCAGCCGACCCAGCTAAAACTCACCTACAATGAGAGTGGCCATGGAAATGAAAGAGGGAATCTACAAAGACACCAACTCCTTAAAACTGAGCAAGATGTGATGTGGAGTAATAGTTTACAGATTTGGAGAAAATCTGAGATGTTTCTCTTGACAAAAGAAACACTGCAATGCCCTCTCTGAGGATCGAACTCAGGACCTTCAGATTATGAGACTGACGCGCTGCCTACTGCGCTAAGAAGGCTGCTCGAAACCGCTAACAAATGCGTCTACACACCATGAAGAGGGAAGGTAGCAAAAATGCTGTTCTCATGTTGGAATATCAATACAGTACGGTTGCCTCGCTGGATTAAAATCGTCTGCAGTTATAATGGTCAGAAGACTGCTCTTTCCCAGTGATTAAACCCACACCCCATACATTTAGCCATGCAAAAGAAATCAGGGCATACCATTCACCTCTCTAAGAAAGATCGTGCCATTTTTTCCCCCACATAACTGAGAATGAAATGGACTAAAACCCAGAATTAACATGCCGCCCCTAGCCGTAGATGCATCTAGATCTCAACGCTTTACATGCTAATGTAACATAGCTGTGTGTCCTGCAAAAAAGAGCAGGGGTACCTTAAGTCATCTCACAAGATGTGGAAGCGGCACTCAACCATATCCTTCTTTGATGTATCCTGAACCAGTTGCCTTGAATACTCTGGCTTTTTTCGATTGCATCTAGCTGTTGTGTGTGGGGAATTATTCATTCTAGAGTCAACCTTATTCCATAAAAAACGGTGCTAGAAAATCCAGCTGTAAGTCATGTGGAATTCCACACCTGACGCTTCCCATTCCAGTGTCATATGTGGTGAATGTACGTTCAATAGAATTCCAGCTTTCCATGTGTGGAGCAAGACCACCCTCTACAGGATGTGGGGATGTAGCTCAGTGGTAGAGCGCATGCTTAGCATGTATGAGGCCCCGGGTTCAATCCCCGGCATCTCCAGCTTTTCGCCATGCTAATCTTGCCGTTTGACAGATAGCTATGCTGGCATCATGACTAACGAAGTGAGATGTCATGCAGCTGGTGCCAGAACCCCACTTTCTTCGCCTTGCAAAACCTTTTGAAATGGGGCTATCTCATTTCCCGTGTTTATAGAAAAAAATAATCTTGCTTCCATAAGAAACCAAAGTGGAGATTTATCTTGGCATTCTTAGTATAGAAAACGGGCACAGCTGTCTTGGTCATTTATTTGAATTCTTCCTCTAAACCAGAGACTCTTACCAGAAGGTTTAAGAAAAACAGAATGTTTTCTTCATCCTAATCACTTCTGAATGGTCCATTAATCTACTGGTTTTGCTTTTCCAGTTCCTTTCACAGAAGCATTAAAAATGCATGTTCTTCATGCTCCGTACGGAGTAATGACTCTCCTAACTTTCTGTCCTTTCCTTCATGTTCCCATGCTGTCATCCTTTTGCCAGAAATGCTTCCAAAGGGCTGTGGATTCCTCGGCCCCATGCCCATTCAGGAAAACTCCTTTCTGTAGGATGTCTAATTCTAGGTCCCCTGCTTTCCTTCACGCCAGCACAGCACATTCAGGTAGGTAAGCAGTCCCCCTTTATGGTGATAAGATGTAGCTGAGAATGCACTCTAGGAAGTGGCAATTTGTAGAGCAAGCTGCAGGTCATATTCATGATTTTCAAGATTAGACTGCAGTACTCCCACCCCACTCCCGCCGCAACCATTATTGAAAGAAAGATGAATGCAGCATGGAAAGCTGTACTGCCCAATCCTCCGATAGCTCAGTTGGGAGAGCGGAGGACTGTAGTGGAGAAACAGAAATCCTTAGGTCGCTGGTTCAAATCCGGCTCGGAGGAGTTTCCCCTTTTTTGTTTTCCATAGCTGCTTTCTCTCTTGTTAAAACATTATGTGCCCCTCTGATTGAGAAACATTTCCCTAGCTCCAAATAAATGCTAGGACAGAAGGGTAGACTTCTTCTGCTTTCCAATGAAATTGACCACATAGTCATTTCTGAGGGATGTTGGAAGAGAAGTAAACAAGGACCTGCAGATCAGAATTCATTCCAAAGCCTTGACTAAATATATGAAGGCACTTGGAAGACTTCCAGTTTCATTGTACCAAGGTAGATGTTTCGGCAGCCGACCCAGCTAAAACTCACCTACAATGGGAGTGGCCATGGAAATGAAAGAGGGAATCTACAAAGACACCAACTCCTTAAAACTGAGCAAGATGCGATGTGGAGTAATAGTTTACAGATTTGGAGAAAATCTGAGATGTTTCTCTTGACAAAAGAAACACTGCAATGCCCTCTCTGAGGATCGAACTCAGGACCTTCAGATTATGAGACTGACGCGCTGCCTACTGCGCTAAGAAGGCTGCTCGAAACCGCTAACAAATGCGTCTACACACCATGAAGAGGGAAGGTAGCAAAAATGCTGTTCTCATGTTGGAATATCAATACAGTACGGTTGCCTCGCTGGATTAAAATCGTCTGCAGTTATAATGGTCAGAAGACTGCTCTTTCCCAGTGATTAAACCCACACCCCATACATTTAGCCATGCAAAAGAAATCAGGGCATACCATTCACCTCTCTAAGAAAGATCGTGCCATTTTTTCCCCCACATAACTGAGAATGAAATGGACTAAAACCCAGAATTAACATGCCGCCCCTAGCCGTAGATGCATCTAGATCTCAACGCTTTACATGCTAATGTAACATAGCTGTGTGTCCTGCAAAAAAGAGCAGGGGTACCTTAAGTCATCTCACAAGATGTGGAAGCGGCACTCAACCATATCCTTCTTTGATGTATCCTGAACCAGTTGCCTTGAATACTCTGGCTTTTTTCGATTGCATCTAGCTGTTGTGTGTGGGGAATTATTCATTCTAGAGTCAACCTTATTCCATAAAAAACGGTGCTAGAAAATCCAGCTGTAAGTCATGTGGAATTCCACACCTGACGCTTCCCATTCCAGTGTCATATGTGGTGAATGTACGTTCAATAGAATTCCAGCTTTCCATGTGTGGAGCAAGACCACCCTCTACAGGATGTGGGGATGTAGCTCAGTGGTAGAGCGCATGCTTAGCATGTATGAGGCCCCGGGTTCAATCCCCGGCATCTCCAGCTTTTCGCCATGCTAATCTTGCCTTTTGACAGATAGCTAGGCTGGCATCATGACTAACGAAGTGAGATGTCATGCAGCTGGTGCCAGAACCCCACTTTCTTCGCCTTGCAAAACCTTTTGAAATGGGGCTATCTCATTTCCCGTGTTTATAGAAAAAAATAATCTTGCTTCCATAAGAAACCAAAGTGGAGATTTATCTTGGCATTCTTAGTATAGAAAACGGGCACAGCTGTCTTGGTCATTTATTTGAATTCTTCCTCTAAACCAGAGACTCTTACCAGAAGGTTTAAGAAAAACAGAATGTTTTCTTCATCCTAATCACTTCTGAATGGTCCATTAATCTACTGGTTTTGCTTTTCCAGTTCCTTTCACAGAAGCATTAAAAATGCATGTTCTTCATGCTCCGTACGGAGTAATGACTCTCCTAACTTTCTGTCCTTTCCTTCATGTTCCCATGCTGTCATCCTTTTGCCAGAAATGCTTCCAAAGGGCTGTGGATTCCTCGGCCCCATGCCCTTTCAGGAAAACTCCTTTCTGTAGGATGTCTAATTCTAGGTCCCCTGCTTTCCTTCACGCCAGCACAGCACATTCAGGTAGGTAAGCAGTCCCCCTTTATGGTGATAAGATGTAGCTGAGAATGCACTCTAGGAAGTGGCAATTTGTAGAGCAAGCTGCAGGTCATATTCATGATTTTCAAGATTAGACTGCAGTACTCCCACCCCACTCCCGCCGCAACCATTATTGAAAGAAAGATGAATGCAGCATGGAAAGCTGTACTGCCCAATCCTCCGATAGCTCAGTTGGGAGAGCGGAGGACTGTAGTGGAGAAACAGAAATCCTTAGGTCGCTGGTTCAAATCCGGCTCGGAGGAGTTTCCCCTTTTTTGTTTTCCATAGCTGCTTTCTCTCTTGTTAAAACATTATGTGCCCCTCTGATTGAGAAACATTTCCCTAGCTCCAAATAAATGCTAGGACAGAAGGGTAGACTTCTTCTGCTTTCCAATGAAATTGACCACATAGTCATTTCTGAGGGATGTTGGAAGAGAAGTAAACAAGGACCTGCAGATCAGAATTCATTCCAAAGCCTTGACTAAATATATGAAGGCACTTGGAAGACTTCCAGTTTCATTGTACCAAGGTAGATGTTTCGGCAGCCGACCCAGCTAAAACTCACCTACAATGAGAGTGGCCATGGAAATGAAAGAGGGAATCTACAAAGACACCAACTCCTTAAAACTGAGCAAGATGTGATGTGGAGTAATAGTTTACAGATTTGGAGAAAATCTGAGATGTTTCTCTTGACAAAAGAAACACTGCAATGCCCTCTCTGAGGATCGAACTCAGGACCTTCAGATTATGAGACTGACGCGCTGCCTACTGCGCTAAGAAGGCTGCTCGAAACCGCTAACAAATGCGTCTACACACCATGAAGAGGGAAGGTAGCAAAAATGCTGTTCTCATGTTGGAATATCAATACAGTACGGTTGCCTCGCTGGATTAAAATCGTCTGCAGTTATAATGGTCAGAAGACTGCTCTTTCCCAGTGATTAAACCCACACCCCATACATTTAGCCATGCAAAAGAAATCAGGGCATACCATTCACCTCTCTAAGAAAGATCGTGCCATTTTTTCCCCCACATAACTGAGAATGAAATGGACTAAAACCCAGAATTAACATGCCGCCCCTAGCCGTAGATGCATCTAGATCTCAACGCTTTACATGCTAATGTAACATAGCTGTGTGTCCTGCAAAAAAGAGCAGGGGTACCTTAAGTCATCTCACAAGATGTGGAAGCGGCACTCAACCATATCCTTCTTTGATGTATCCTGAACCAGTTGCCTTGAATACTCTGGCTTTTTTCGATTGCATCTAGCTGTTGTGTGTGGGGAATTATTCATTCTAGAGTCAACCTTATTCCATAAAAAACGGTGCTAGAAAATCCAGCTGTAAGTCATGTGGAATTCCACACCTGACGCTTCCCATTCCAGTGTCATATGTGGTGAATGTACGTTCAATAGAATTCCAGCTTTCCATGTGTGGAGCAAGACCACCCTCTACAGGATGTGGGGATGTAGCTCAGTGGTAGAGCGCATGCTTAGCATGTATGAGGCCCCGGGTTCAATCCCCGGCATCTCCAGCTTTTCGCCATGCTAATCTTGCCGTTTGACAGATAGCTATGCTGGCATCATGACTAACGAAGTGAGATGTCATGCAGCTGGTGCCAGAACCCCACTTTCTTCGCCTTGCAAAACCTTTTGAAATGGGGCTATCTCATTTCCCGTGTTTATAGAAAAAAATAATCTTGCTTCCATAAGAAACCAAAGTGGAGATTTATCTTGGCATTCTTAGTATAGAAAACGGGCACAGCTGTCTTGGGTCATTTATTTGAATTCTTCCTCTAAACCAGAGACTCTTACCAGAAGGTTTAAGAAAAACAGAATGTTTTCTTCATCCTAATCACTTCTGAATGGTCCATTAATCTACTGGTTTTGCTTTTCCAGTTCCTTTCACAGAAGCATTAAAAATGCATGTTCTTCATGCTCCGTACGGAGTAATGACTCTCCTAACTTTCTGTCCTTTCCTTCATGTTCCCATGCTGTCATCCTTTTGCCAGAAATGCTTCCAAAGGGCTGTGGATTCCTCGGCCCCATGCCCTTTCAGGAAAACTCCTTTCTGTAGGATGTCTAATTCTAGGTCCCCTGCTTTCCTTCACGCCAGCACAGCACATTCAGGTAGGTAAGCAGTCCCCCTTTATGGTGATAAGATGTAGCTGAGAATGCACTCTAGGAAGTGGCAATTTGTAGAGCAAGCTGCAGGTCATATTCATGATTTTCAAGATTAGACTGCAGTACTCCCACCCCACTCCCGCCGCAACCATTATTGAAAGAAAGATGAATGCAGCATGGAAAGCTGTACTGCCCAATCCTCCGATAGCTCAGTTGGGAGAGCGGAGGACTGTAGTGGAGAAACAGAAATCCTTAGGTCGCTGGTTCAAATCCGGCTCGGAGGAGTTTCCCCTTTTTTGTTTTCCATAGCTGCTTTCTCTCTTGTTAAAACATTATGTGCCCCTCTGATTGAGAAACATTTCCCTAGCTCCAAATAAATGCTAGGACAGAAGGGTAGACTTCTTCTGCTTTCCAATGAAATTGACCACATAGTCATTTCTGAGGGATGTTGGAAGAGAAGTAAACAAGGACCTGCAGATCAGAATTCATTCCAAAGCCTTGACTAAATATATGAAGGCACTTGGAAGACTTCCAGTTTCATTGTACCAAGGTAGATGTTTCGGCAGCCGACCCAGCTAAAACTCACCTACAATGAGAGTGGCCATGGAAATGAAAGAGGGAATCTACAAAGACACCAACTCCTTAAAACTGAGCAAGATGCGATGTGGAGTAATAGTTTACAGATTTGGAGAAAATCTGAGATGTTTCTCTTGACAAAAGAAACACTGCAATGCCCTCTCTGAGGATCGAACTCAGGACCTTCAGATTATGAGACTGACGCGCTGCCTACTGCGCTAAGAAGGCTGCTCGAAACCGCTAACAAATGCGTCTACACACCATGAAGAGGGAAGGTAGCAAAAATGCTGTTCTCATGTTGGAATATCAATACAGTACGGTTGCCTCGCTGGATTAAAATCGTCTGCAGTTATAATGGTCAGAAGACTGCTCTTTCCCAGTGATTAAACCCACACCCCATACATTTAGCCATGCAAAAGAAATCAGGGCATACCATTCACCTCTCTAAGAAAGATCGTGCCATTTTTTCCCCCACATAACTGAGAATGAAATGGACTAAAACCCAGAATTAACATGCCGCCCCTAGCCGTAGATGCATCTAGATCTCAACGCTTTACATGCTAATGTAACATAGCTGTGTGTCCTGCAAAAAAGAGCAGGGGTACCTTAAGTCATCTCACAAGATGTGGAAGCGGCACTCAACCATATCCTTCTTTGATGTATCCTGAACCAGTTGCCTTGAATACTCTGGCTTTTTTCGATTGCATCTAGCTGTTGTGTGTGGGGAATTATTCATTCTAGAGTCAACCTTATTCCATAAAAAACGGTGCTAGAAAATCCAGCTGTAAGTCATGTGGAATTCCACACCTGACGCTTCCCATTCCAGTGTCATATGTGGTGAATGTACGTTCAATAGAATTCCAGCTTTCCATGTGTGGAGCAAGACCACCCTCTACAGGATGTGGGGATGTAGCTCAGTGGTAGAGCGCATGCTTAGCATGTATGAGGCCCCGGGTTCAATCCCCGGCATCTCCAGCTTTTCGCCATGCTAATCTTGCCTTTTGACAGATAGCTAGGCTGGCATCATGACTAACGAAGTGAGATGTCATGCAGCTGGTGCCAGAACCCCACTTTCTTCGCCTTGCAAAACCTTTTGAAATGGGGCTATCTCATTTCCCGTGTTTATAGAAAAAAATAATCTTGCTTCCATAAGAAACCAAAGTGGAGATTTATCTTGGCATTCTTAGTATAGAAAACGGGCACAGCTGTCTTGGTCATTTATTTGAATTCTTCCTCTAAACCAGAGACTCTTACCAGAAGGTTTAAGAAAAACAGAATGTTTTCTTCATCCTAATCACTTCTGAATGGTCCATTAATCTACTGGTTTTGCTTTTCCAGTTCCTTTCACAGAAGCATTAAAAATGCATGTTCTTCATGCTCCGTACGGAGTAATGACTCTCCTAACTTTCTGTCCTTTCCTTCATGTTCCCATGCTGTCATCCTTTTGCCAGAAATGCTTCCAAAGGGCTGTGGATTCCTCGGCCCCATGCCCTTTCAGGAAAACTCCTTTCTGTAGGATGTCTAATTCTAGGTCCCCTGCTTTCCTTCACGCCAGCACAGCACATTCAGGTAGGTAAGCAGTCCCCCTTTATGGTGATAAGATGTAGCTGAGAATGCACTCTAGGAAGTGGCAATTTGTAGAGCAAGCTGCAGGTCATATTCATGATTTTCAAGATTAGACTGCAGTACTCCCACCCCACTCCCGCCGCAACCATTATTGAAAGAAAGATGAATGCAGCATGGAAAGCTGTACTGCCCAATCCTCCGATAGCTCAGTTGGGAGAGCGGAGGACTGTAGTGGAGAAACAGAAATCCTTAGGTCGCTGGTTCAAATCCGGCTCGGAGGAGTTTCCCCTTTTTTGTTTTCCATAGCTGCTTTCTCTCTTGTTAAAACATTATGTGCCCCTCTGATTGAGAAACATTTCCCTAGCTCCAAATAAATGCTAGGACAGAAGGGTAGACTTCTTCTGCTTTCCAATGAAATTGACCACATAGTCATTTCTGAGGGATGTTGGAAGAGAAGTAAACAAGGACCTGCAGATCAGAATTCATTCCAAAGCCTTGACTAAATATATGAAGGCACTTGGAAGACTTCCAGTTTCATTGTACCAAGGTAGATGTTTCGGCAGCCGACCCAGCTAAAACTCACCTACAATGAGAGTGGCCATGGAAATGAAAGAGGGAATCTACAAAGACACCAACTCCTTAAAACTGAGCAAGATGTGATGTGGAGTAATAGTTTACAGATTTGGAGAAAATCTGAGATGTTTCTCTTGACAAAAGAAACACTGCAATGCCCTCTCTGAGGATCGAACTCAGGACCTTCAGATTATGAGACTGACGCGCTGCCTACTGCGCTAAGAAGGCTGCTCGAAACCGCTAACAAATGCGTCTACACACCATGAAGAGGGAAGGTAGCAAAAATGCTGTTCTCATGTTGGAATATCAATACAGTACGGTTGCCTCGCTGGATTAAAATCGTCTGCAGTTATAATGGTCAGAAGACTGCTCTTTCCCAGTGATTAAACCCACACCCCATACATTTAGCCATGCAAAAGAAATCAGGGCATACCATTCACCTCTCTAAGAAAGATCGTGCCATTTTTTCCCCCACATAACTGAGAATGAAATGGACTAAAACCCAGAATTAACATGCCGCCCCTAGCCGTAGATGCATCTAGATCTCAACGCTTTACATGCTAATGTAACATAGCTGTGTGTCCTGCAAAAAAGAGCAGGGGTACCTTAAGTCATCTCACAAGATGTGGAAGCGGCACTCAACCATATCCTTCTTTGATGTATCCTGAACCAGTTGCCTTGAATACTCTGGCTTTTTTCGATTGCATCTAGCTGTTGTGTGTGGGGAATTATTCATTCTAGAGTCAACCTTATTCCATAAAAAACGGTGCTAGAAAATCCAGCTGTAAGTCATGTGGAATTCCACACCTGACGCTTCCCATTCCAGTGTCATATGTGGTGAATGTACGTTCAATAGAATTCCAGCTTTCCATGTGTGGAGCAAGACCACCCTCTACAGGATGTGGGGATGTAGCTCAGTGGTAGAGCGCATGCTTAGCATGTATGAGGCCCCGGGTTCAATCCCCGGCATCTCCAGCTTTTCGCCATGCTAATCTTGCCGTTTGACAGATAGCTATGCTGGCATCATGACTAACGAAGTGAGATGTCATGCAGCTGGTGCCAGAACCCCACTTTCTTCGCCTTGCAAAACCTTTTGAAATGGGGCTATCTCATTTCCCGTGTTTATAGAAAAAAATAATCTTGCTTCCATAAGAAACCAAAGTGGAGATTTATCTTGGCATTCTTAGTATAGAAAACGGGCACAGCTGTCTTGGTCATTTATTTGAATTCTTCCTCTAAACCAGAGACTCTTACCAGAAGGTTTAAGAAAAACAGAATGTTTTCTTCATCCTAATCACTTCTGAATGGTCCATTAATCTACTGGTTTTGCTTTTCCAGTTCCTTTCACAGAAGCATTAAAAATGCATGTTCTTCATGCTCCGTACGGAGTAATGACTCTCCTAACTTTCTGTCCTTTCCTTCATGTTCCCATGCTGTCATCCTTTTGCCAGAAATGCTTCCAAAGGGCTGTGGATTCCTCGGCCCCATGCCCTTTCAGGAAAACTCCTTTCTGTAGGATGTCTAATTCTAGGTCCCCTGCTTTCCTTCACGCCAGCACAGCACATTCAGGTAGGTAAGCAGTCCCCCTTTATGGTGATAAGATGTAGCTGAGAATGCACTCTAGGAAGTGGCAATTTGTAGAGCAAGCTGCAGGTCATATTCATGATTTTCAAGATTAGACTGCAGTACTCCCACCCCACTCCCGCCGCAACCATTATTGAAAGAAAGATGAATGCAGCATGGAAAGCTGTACTGCCCAATCCTCCGATAGCTCAGTTGGGAGAGCGGAGGACTGTAGTGGAGAAACAGAAATCCTTAGGTCGCTGGTTCAAATCCGGCTCGGAGGAGTTTCCCCTTTTTTGTTTTCCATAGCTGCTTTCTCTCTTGTTAAAACATTATGTGCCCCTCTGATTGAGAAACATTTCCCTAGCTCCAAATAAATGCTAGGACAGAAGGGTAGACTTCTTCTGCTTTCCAATGAAATTGACCACATAGTCATTTCTGAGGGATGTTGGAAGAGAAGTAAACAAGGACCTGCAGATCAGAATTCATTCCAAAGCCTTGACTAAATATATGAAGGCACTTGGAAGACTTCCAGTTTCATTGTACCAAGGTAGATGTTTCGGCAGCCGACCCAGCTAAAACTCACCTACAATGAGAGTGGCCATGGAAATGAAAGAGGGAATCTACAAAGACACCAACTCCTTAAAACTGAGCAAGATGTGATGTGGAGTAATAGTTTACAGATTTGGAGAAAATCTGAGATGTTTCTCTTGACAAAAGAAACACTGCAATGCCCTCTCTGAGGATCGAACTCAGGACCTTCAGATTATGAGACTGACGCGCTGCCTACTGCGCTAAGAAGGCTGCTCGAAACCGCTAACAAATGCGTCTACACACCATGAAGAGGGAAGGTAGCAAAAATGCTGTTCTCATGTTGGAATATCAATACAGTACGGTTGCCTCGCTGGATTAAAATCGTCTGCAGTTATAATGGTCAGAAGACTGCTCTTTCCCAGTGATTAAACCCACACCCCATACATTTAGCCATGCAAAAGAAATCAGGGCATACCATTCACCTCTCTAAGAAAGATCGTGCCATTTTTTCCCCCACATAACTGAGAATGAAATGGACTAAAACCCAGAATTAACATGCCGCCCCTAGCCGTAGATGCATCTAGATCTCAACGCTTTACATGCTAATGTAACATAGCTGTGTGTCCTGCAAAAAAGAGCAGGGGTACCTTAAGTCATCTCACAAGATGTGGAAGCGGCACTCAACCATATCCTTCTTTGATGTATCCTGAACCAGTTGCCTTGAATACTCTGGCTTTTTTCGATTGCATCTAGCTGTTGTGTGTGGGGAATTATTCATTCTAGAGTCAACCTTATTCCATAAAAAACGGTGCTAGAAAATCCAGCTGTAAGTCATGTGGAATTCCACACCTGACGCTTCCCATTCCAGTGTCATATGTGGTGAATGTACGTTCAATAGAATTCCAGCTTTCCATGTGTGGAGCAAGACCACCCTCTACAGGATGTGGGGATGTAGCTCAGTGGTAGAGCGCATGCTTAGCATGTATGAGGCCCCGGGTTCAATCCCCGGCATCTCCAGCTTTTCGCCATGCTAATCTTGCCTTTTGACAGATAGCTAGGCTGGCATCATGACTAACGAAGTGAGATGTCATGCAGCTGGTGCCAGAACCCCACTTTCTTCGCCTTGCAAAACCTTTTGAAATGGGGCTATCTCATTTCCCGTGTTTATAGAAAAAAATAATCTTGCTTCCATAAGAAACCAAAGTGGAGATTTATCTTGGCATTCTTAGTATAGAAAACGGGCACAGCTGTCTTGGTCATTTATTTGAATTCTTCCTCTAAACCAGAGACTCTTACCAGAAGGTTTAAGAAAAACAGAATGTTTTCTTCATCCTAATCACTTCTGAATGGTCCATTAATCTACTGGTTTTGCTTTTCCAGTTCCTTTCACACAAGCATTAAAAATGCATGTTCTTCATGCTCCGTACGGAGTAATGACTCTCCTAACTTTCTGTCCTTTCCTTCATGTTCCCATGCTGTCATCCTTTTGCCAGAAATGCTTCCAAAGGGCTGTGGATTCCTCGGCCCCATGCCCATTCAGGAAAACTCCTTTCTGTAGGATGTCTAATTCTAGGTCTCCTGCTTTCCTTCACGCCAGCACAGCACATTCAGGTAGGTAAGCAGTCCCCCTTTATGGTGATAAGATGTAGCTGAGAATGCACTCTAGGAAGTGGCAATTTGTAGAGCAAGCTGCAGGTCATATTCATGATTTTCAAGATTAGACTGCAGTACTCCCACCCCACTCCCGCCGCAACCATTATTGAAAGAAAGATGAATGCAGCATGGAAAGCTGTACTGCCCAATCCTCCGATAGCTCAGTTGGGAGAGCGAAGGACTGTAGTGGAGAAACAGAAATCCTTAGGTCGCTGGTTCAAATCCGGCTCGGAGGAGTTTCCCCTTTTTTGTTTTCCATAGCTGCTTTCTCTCTTGTTAAAACATTATGTGCCCCTCTGATTGAGAAACATTTCCCTAGCTCCAAATAAATGCTAGGACAGAAGGGTAGACTTCTTCTGCTTTCCAATGAAATTGACCACATAGTCATTTCTGAGGGATGTTGGAAGAGAAGTAAACAAGGACCTGCAGATCAGAATTCATTCCAAAGCCTTGACTAAATATATGAAGGCACTTGGAAGACTTCCAGTTTCATTGTACCAAGGTAGATGTTTCGGCAGCCGACCCAGCTAAAACTCACCTACAATGGGAGTGGCCATGGAAATGAAAGAGGGAATCTACAAAGACACCAACTCCTTAAAACTGAGCAAGATGCGATGTGGAGTAATAGTTTACAGATTTGGAGAAAATCTGAGATGTTTCTCTTGACAAAAGAAACACTGCAATGCCCTCTCTGAGGATCGAACTCAGGACCTTCAGATTATGAGACTGACGCGCTGCCTACTGCGCTAAGAAGGCTGCTCGAAACCGCTAACAAATGCGTCTACACACCATGAAGAGGGAAGGTAGCAAAAATGCTGTTCTCATGTTGGAATATCAATACAGTACGGTTGCCTCGCTGGATTAAAATCGTCTGCAGTTATAATGGTCAGAAGACTGCTCTTTCCCAGTGATTAAACCCACACCCCATACATTTAGCCATGCAAAAGAAATCAGGGCATACCATTCACCTCTCTAAGAAAGATCGTGCCATTTTTTCCCCCACATAACTGAGAATGAAATGGACTAAAACCCAGAATTAACATGCCGCCCCTAGCCGTAGATGCATCTAGATCTCAACGCTTTACATGCTAATGTAACATAGCTGTGTGTCCTGCAAAAAAGAGCAGGGGTACCTTAAGTCATCTCACAAGATGTGGAAGCGGCACTCAACCATATCCTTCTTTGATGTATCCTGAACCAGTTGCCTTGAATACTCTGGCTTTTTTCGATTGCATCTAGCTGTTGTGTGTGGGGAATTATTCATTCTAGAGTCAACCTTATTCCATAAAAAACGGTGCTAGAAAATCCAGCTGTAAGTCATGTGGAATTCCACACCTGACGCTTCCCATTCCAGTGTCATATGTGGTGAATGTACGTTCAATAGAATTCCAGCTTTCCATGTGTGGAGCAAGACCACCCTCTACAGGATGTGGGGATGTAGCTCAGTGGTAGAGCGCATGCTTAGCATGTATGAGGCCCCGGGTTCAATCCCCGGCATCTCCAGCTTTTCGCCATGCTAATCTTGCCGTTTGACAGATAGCTATGCTGGCATCATGACTAACGAAGTGAGATGTCATGCAGCTGGTGCCAGAACCCCACTTTCTTCGCCTTGCAAAACCTTTTGAAATGGGGCTATCTCATTTCCCGTGTTTATAGAAAAAAATAATCTTGCTTCCATAAGAAACCAAAGTGGAGATTTATCTTGGCATTCTTAGTATAGAAAACGGGCACAGCTGTCTTGGTCATTTATTTGAATTCTTCCTCTAAACCAGAGACTCTTACCAGAAGGTTTAAGAAAAACAGAATGTTTTCTTCATCCTAATCACTTCTGAATGGTCCATTAATCTACTGGTTTTGCTTTTCCAGTTCCTTTCACAGAAGCATTAAAAATGCATGTTCTTCATGCTCCGTACGGAGTAATGACTCTCCTAACTTTCTGTCCTTTCCTTCATGTTCCCATGCTGTCATCCTTTTGCCAGAAATGCTTCCAAAGGGCTGTGGATTCCTCGGCCCCATGCCCATTCAGGAAAACTCCTTTCTGTAGGATGTCTAATTCTAGGTCCCCTGCTTTCCTTCACGCCAGCACAGCACATTCAGGTAGGTAAGCAGTCCCCCTTTATGGTGATAAGATGTAGCTGAGAATGCACTCTAGGAAGTGGCAATTTGTAGAGCAAGCTGCAGGTCATATTCATGATTTTCAAGATTAGACTGCAGTACTCCCACCCCACTCCCGCCGCAACCATTATTGAAAGAAAGATGAATGCAGCATGGAAAGCTGTACTGCCCAATCCTCCGATAGCTCAGTTGGGAGAGCGGAGGACTGTAGTGGAGAAACAGAAATCCTTAGGTCGCTGGTTCAAATCCGGCTCGGAGGAGTTTCCCCTTTTTTGTTTTCCATAGCTGCTTTCTCTCTTGTTAAAACATTATGTGCCCCTCTGATTGAGAAACATTTCCCTAGCTCCAAATAAATGCTAGGACAGAAGGGTAGACTTCTTCTGCTTTCCAATGAAATTGACCACATAGTCATTTCTGAGGGATGTTGGAAGAGAAGTAAACAAGGACCTGCAGATCAGAATTCATTCCAAAGCCTTGACTAAATATATGAAGGCACTTGGAAGACTTCCAGTTTCATTGTACCAAGGTAGATGTTTCGGCAGCCGACCCAGCTAAAACTCACCTACAATGGGAGTGGCCATGGAAATGAAAGAGGGAATCTACAAAGACACCAACTCCTTAAAACTGAGCAAGATGCGATGTGGAGTAATAGTTTACAGATTTGGAGAAAATCTGAGATGTTTCTCTTGACAAAAGAAACACTGCAATGCCCTCTCTGAGGATCGAACTCAGGACCTTCAGATTATGAGACTGACGCGCTGCCTACTGCGCTAAGAAGGCTGCTCGAAACCGCTAACAAATGCGTCTACACACCATGAAGAGGGAAGGTAGCAAAAATGCTGTTCTCATGTTGGAATATCAATACAGTACGGTTGCCTCGCTGGATTAAAATCGTCTGCAGTTATAATGGTCAGAAGACTGCTCTTTCCCAGTGATTAAACCCACACCCCATACATTTAGCCATGCAAAAGAAATCAGGGCATACCATTCACCTCTCTAAGAAAGATCGTGCCATTTTTTCCCCCACATAACTGAGAATGAAATGGACTAAAACCCAGAATTAACATGCCGCCCCTAGCCGTAGATGCATCTAGATCTCAACGCTTTACATGCTAATGTAACATAGCTGTGTGTCCTGCAAAAAAGAGCAGGGGTACCTTAAGTCATCTCACAAGATGTGGAAGCGGCACTCAACCATATCCTTCTTTGATGTATCCTGAACCAGTTGCCTTGAATACTCTGGCTTTTTTCGATTGCATCTAGCTGTTGTGTGTGGGGAATTATTCATTCTAGAGTCAACCTTATTCCATAAAAAACGGTGCTAGAAAATCCAGCTGTAAGTCATGTGGAATTCCACACCTGACGCTTCCCATTCCAGTGTCATATGTGGTGAATGTACGTTCAATAGAATTCCAGCTTTCCATGTGTGGAGCAAGACCACCCTCTACAGGATGTGGGGATGTAGCTCAGTGGTAGAGCGCATGCTTAGCATGTATGAGGCCCCGGGTTCAATCCCCGGCATCTCCAGCTTTTCGCCATGCTAATCTTGCCTTTTGACAGATAGCTAGGCTGGCATCATGACTAACGAAGTGAGATGTCATGCAGCTGGTGCCAGAACCCCACTTTCTTCGCCTTGCAAAACCTTTTGAAATGGGGCTATCTCATTTCCCGTGTTTATAGAAAAAAATAATCTTGCTTCCATAAGAAACCAAAGTGGAGATTTATCTTGGCATTCTTAGTATAGAAAACGGGCACAGCTGTCTTGGTCATTTATTTGAATTCTTCCTCTAAACCAGAGACTCTTACCAGAAGGTTTAAGAAAAACAGAATGTTTTCTTCATCCTAATCACTTCTGAATGGTCCATTAATCTACTGGTTTTGCTTTTCCAGTTCCTTTCACAGAAGCATTAAAAATGCATGTTCTTCATGCTCCGTACGGAGTAATGACTCTCCTAACTTTCTGTCCTTTCCTTCATGTTCCCATGCTGTCATCCTTTTGCCAGAAATGCTTCCAAAGGGCTGTGGATTCCTCGGCCCCATGCCCTTTCAGGAAAACTCCTTTCTGTAGGATGTCTAATTCTAGGTCCCCTGCTTTCCTTCACGCCAGCACAGCACATTCAGGTAGGTAAGCAGTCCCCCTTTATGGTGATAAGATGTAGCTGAGAATGCACTCTAGGAAGTGGCAATTTGTAGAGCAAGCTGCAGGTCATATTCATGATTTTCAAGATTAGACTGCAGTACTCCCACCCCACTCCCGCCGCAACCATTATTGAAAGAAAGATGAATGCAGCATGGAAAGCTGTACTGCCCAATCCTCCGATAGCTCAGTTGGGAGAGCGGAGGACTGTAGTGGAGAAACAGAAATCCTTAGGTCGCTGGTTCAAATCCGGCTCGGAGGAGTTTCCCCTTTTTTGTTTTCCATAGCTGCTTTCTCTCTTGTTAAAACATTATGTGCCCCTCTGATTGAGAAACATTTCCCTAGCTCCAAATAAATGCTAGGACAGAAGGGTAGACTTCTTCTGCTTTCCAATGAAATTGACCACATAGTCATTTCTGAGGGATGTTGGAAGAGAAGTAAACAAGGACCTGCAGATCAGAATTCATTCCAAAGCCTTGACTAAATATATGAAGGCACTTGGAAGACTTCCAGTTTCATTGTACCAAGGTAGATGTTTCGGCAGCCGACCCAGCTAAAACTCACCTACAATGAGAGTGGCCATGGAAATGAAAGAGGGAATCTACAAAGACACCAACTCCTTAAAACTGAGCAAGATGTGATGTGGAGTAATAGTTTACAGATTTGGAGAAAATCTGAGATGTTTCTCTTGACAAAAGAAACACTGCAATGCCCTCTCTGAGGATCGAACTCAGGACCTTCAGATTATGAGACTGACGCGCTGCCTACTGCGCTAAGAAGGCTGCTCGAAACCGCTAACAAATGCGTCTACACACCATGAAGAGGGAAGGTAGCAAAAATGCTGTTCTCATGTTGGAATATCAATACAGTACGGTTGCCTCGCTGGATTAAAATCGTCTGCAGTTATAATGGTCAGAAGACTGCTCTTTCCCAGTGATTAAACCCACACCCCATACATTTAGCCATGCAAAAGAAATCAGGGCATACCATTCACCTCTCTAAGAAAGATCGTGCCATTTTTTCCCCCACATAACTGAGAATGAAATGGACTAAAACCCAGAATTAACATGCCGCCCCTAGCCGTAGATGCATCTAGATCTCAACGCTTTACATGCTAATGTAACATAGCTGTGTGTCCTGCAAAAAAGAGCAGGGGTACCTTAAGTCATCTCACAAGATGTGGAAGCGGCACTCAACCATATCCTTCTTTGATGTATCCTGAACCAGTTGCCTTGAATACTCTGGCTTTTTTCGATTGCATCTAGCTGTTGTGTGTGGGGAATTATTCATTCTAGAGTCAACCTTATTCCATAAAAAACGGTGCTAGAAAATCCAGCTGTAAGTCATGTGGAATTCCACACCTGACGCTTCCCATTCCAGTGTCATATGTGGTGAATGTACGTTCAATAGAATTCCAGCTTTCCATGTGTGGAGCAAGACCACCCTCTACAGGATGTGGGGATGTAGCTCAGTGGTAGAGCGCATGCTTAGCATGTATGAGGCCCCGGGTTCAATCCCCGGCATCTCCAGCTTTTCGCCATGCTAATCTTGCCGTTTGACAGATAGCTATGCTGGCATCATGACTAACGAAGTGAGATGTCATGCAGCTGGTGCCAGAACCCCACTTTCTTCGCCTTGCAAAACCTTTTGAAATGGGGCTATCTCATTTCCCGTGTTTATAGAAAAAAATAATCTTGCTTCCATAAGAAACCAAAGTGGAGATTTATCTTGGCATTCTTAGTATAGAAAACGGGCACAGCTGTCTTGGGTCATTTATTTGAATTCTTCCTCTAAACCAGAGACTCTTACCAGAAGGTTTAAGAAAAACAGAATGTTTTCTTCATCCTAATCACTTCTGAATGGTCCATTAATCTACTGGTTTTGCTTTTCCAGTTCCTTTCACAGAAGCATTAAAAATGCATGTTCTTCATGCTCCGTACGGAGTAATGACTCTCCTAACTTTCTGTCCTTTCCTTCATGTTCCCATGCTGTCATCCTTTTGCCAGAAATGCTTCCAAAGGGCTGTGGATTCCTCGGCCCCATGCCCTTTCAGGAAAACTCCTTTCTGTAGGATGTCTAATTCTAGGTCCCCTGCTTTCCTTCACGCCAGCACAGCACATTCAGGTAGGTAAGCAGTCCCCCTTTATGGTGATAAGATGTAGCTGAGAATGCACTCTAGGAAGTGGCAATTTGTAGAGCAAGCTGCAGGTCATATTCATGATTTTCAAGATTAGACTGCAGTACTCCCACCCCACTCCCGCCGCAACCATTATTGAAAGAAAGATGAATGCAGCATGGAAAGCTGTACTGCCCAATCCTCCGATAGCTCAGTTGGGAGAGCGGAGGACTGTAGTGGAGAAACAGAAATCCTTAGGTCGCTGGTTCAAATCCGGCTCGGAGGAGTTTCCCCTTTTTTGTTTTCCATAGCTGCTTTCTCTCTTGTTAAAACATTATGTGCCCCTCTGATTGAGAAACATTTCCCTAGCTCCAAATAAATGCTAGGACAGAAGGGTAGACTTCTTCTGCTTTCCAATGAAATTGACCACATAGTCATTTCTGAGGGATGTTGGAAGAGAAGTAAACAAGGACCTGCAGATCAGAATTCATTCCAAAGCCTTGACTAAATATATGAAGGCACTTGGAAGACTTCCAGTTTCATTGTACCAAGGTAGATGTTTCGGCAGCCGACCCAGCTAAAACTCACCTACAATGAGAGTGGCCATGGAAATGAAAGAGGGAATCTACAAAGACACCAACTCCTTAAAACTGAGCAAGATGCGATGTGGAGTAATAGTTTACAGATTTGGAGAAAATCTGAGATGTTTCTCTTGACAAAAGAAACACTGCAATGCCCTCTCTGAGGATCGAACTCAGGACCTTCAGATTATGAGACTGACGCGCTGCCTACTGCGCTAAGAAGGCTGCTCGAAACCGCTAACAAATGCGTCTACACACCATGAAGAGGGAAGGTAGCAAAAATGCTGTTCTCATGTTGGAATATCAATACAGTACGGTTGCCTCGCTGGATTAAAATCGTCTGCAGTTATAATGGTCAGAAGACTGCTCTTTCCCAGTGATTAAACCCACACCCCATACATTTAGCCATGCAAAAGAAATCAGGGCATACCATTCACCTCTCTAAGAAAGATCGTGCCATTTTTTCCCCCACATAACTGAGAATGAAATGGACTAAAACCCAGAATTAACATGCCGCCCCTAGCCGTAGATGCATCTAGATCTCAACGCTTTACATGCTAATGTAACATAGCTGTGTGTCCTGCAAAAAAGAGCAGGGGTACCTTAAGTCATCTCACAAGATGTGGAAGCGGCACTCAACCATATCCTTCTTTGATGTATCCTGAACCAGTTGCCTTGAATACTCTGGCTTTTTTCGATTGCATCTAGCTGTTGTGTGTGGGGAATTATTCATTCTAGAGTCAACCTTATTCCATAAAAAACGGTGCTAGAAAATCCAGCTGTAAGTCATGTGGAATTCCACACCTGACGCTTCCCATTCCAGTGTCATATGTGGTGAATGTACGTTCAATAGAATTCCAGCTTTCCATGTGTGGAGCAAGACCACCCTCTACAGGATGTGGGGATGTAGCTCAGTGGTAGAGCGCATGCTTAGCATGTATGAGGCCCCGGGTTCAATCCCCGGCATCTCCAGCTTTTCGCCATGCTAATCTTGCCGTTTGACAGATAGCTATGCTGGCATCATGACTAACGAAGTGAGATGTCATGCAGCTGGTGCCAGAACCCCACTTTCTTCGCCTTGCAAAACCTTTTGAAATGGGGCTATCTCATTTCCCGTGTTTATAGAAAAAAATAATCTTGCTTCCATAAGAAACCAAAGTGGAGATTTATCTTGGCATTCTTAGTATAGAAAACGGGCACAGCTGTCTTGGGTCATTTATTTGAATTCTTCCTCTAAACCAGAGACTCTTACCAGAAGGTTTAAGAAAAACAGAATGTTTTCTTCATCCTAATCACTTCTGAATGGTCCATTAATCTACTGGTTTTGCTTTTCCAGTTCCTTTCACAGAAGCATTAAAAATGCATGTTCTTCATGCTCCGTACGGAGTAATGACTCTCCTAACTTTCTGTCCTTTCCTTCATGTTCCCATGCTGTCATCCTTTTGCCAGAAATGCTTCCAAAGGGCTGTGGATTCCTCGGCCCCATGCCCTTTCAGGAAAACTCCTTTCTGTAGGATGTCTAATTCTAGGTCCCCTGCTTTCCTTCACGCCAGCACAGCACATTCAGGTAGGTAAGCAGTCCCCCTTTATGGTGATAAGATGTAGCTGAGAATGCACTCTAGGAAGTGGCAATTTGTAGAGCAAGCTGCAGGTCATATTCATGATTTTCAAGATTAGACTGCAGTACTCCCACCCCACTCCCGCCGCAACCATTATTGAAAGAAAGATGAATGCAGCATGGAAAGCTGTACTGCCCAATCCTCCGATAGCTCAGTTGGGAGAGCGGAGGACTGTAGTGGAGAAACAGAAATCCTTAGGTCGCTGGTTCAAATCCGGCTCGGAGGAGTTTCCCCTTTTTTGTTTTCCATAGCTGCTTTCTCTCTTGTTAAAACATTATGTGCCCCTCTGATTGAGAAACATTTCCCTAGCTCCAAATAAATGCTAGGACAGAAGGGTAGACTTCTTCTGCTTTCCAATGAAATTGACCACATAGTCATTTCTGAGGGATGTTGGAAGAGAAGTAAACAAGGACCTGCAGATCAGAATTCATTCCAAAGCCTTGACTAAATATATGAAGGCACTTGGAAGACTTCCAGTTTCATTGTACCAAGGTAGATGTTTCGGCAGCCGACCCAGCTAAAACTCACCTACAATGAGAGTGGCCATGGAAATGAAAGAGGGAATCTACAAAGACACCAACTCCTTAAAACTGAGCAAGATGCGATGTGGAGTAATAGTTTACAGATTTGGAGAAAATCTGAGATGTTTCTCTTGACAAAAGAAACACTGCAATGCCCTCTCTGAGGATCGAACTCAGGACCTTCAGATTATGAGACTGACGCGCTGCCTACTGCGCTAAGAAGGCTGCTCGAAACCGCTAACAAATGCGTCTACACACCATGAAGAGGGAAGGTAGCAAAAATGCTGTTCTCATGTTGGAATATCAATACAGTACGGTTGCCTCGCTGGATTAAAATCGTCTGCAGTTATAATGGTCAGAAGACTGCTCTTTCCCAGTGATTAAACCCACACCCCATACATTTAGCCATGCAAAAGAAATCAGGGCATACCATTCACCTCTCTAAGAAAGATCGTGCCATTTTTTCCCCCACATAACTGAGAATGAAATGGACTAAAACCCAGAATTAACATGCCGCCCCTAGCCGTAGATGCATCTAGATCTCAACGCTTTACATGCTAATGTAACATAGCTGTGTGTCCTGCAAAAAAGAGCAGGGGTACCTTAAGTCATCTCACAAGATGTGGAAGCGGCACTCAACCATATCCTTCTTTGATGTATCCTGAACCAGTTGCCTTGAATACTCTGGCTTTTTTCGATTGCATCTAGCTGTTGTGTGTGGGGAATTATTCATTCTAGAGTCAACCTTATTCCATAAAAAACGGTGCTAGAAAATCCAGCTGTAAGTCATGTGGAATTCCACACCTGACGCTTCCCATTCCAGTGTCATATGTGGTGAATGTACGTTCAATAGAATTCCAGCTTTCCATGTGTGGAGCAAGACCACCCTCTACAGGATGTGGGGATGTAGCTCAGTGGTAGAGCGCATGCTTAGCATGTATGAGGCCCCGGGTTCAATCCCCGGCATCTCCAGCTTTTCGCCATGCTAATCTTGCCGTTTGACAGATAGCTATGCTGGCATCATGACTAACGAAGTGAGATGTCATGCAGCTGGTGCCAGAACCCCACTTTCTTCGCCTTGCAAAACCTTTTGAAATGGGGCTATCTCATTTCCCGTGTTTATAGAAAAAAATAATCTTGCTTCCATAAGAAACCAAAGTGGAGATTTATCTTGGCATTCTTAGTATAGAAAACGGGCACAGCTGTCTTGGTCATTTATTTGAATTCTTCCTCTAAACCAGAGACTCTTACCAGAAGGTTTAAGAAAAACAGAATGTTTTCTTCATCCTAATCACTTCTGAATGGTCCATTAATCTACTGGTTTTGCTTTTCCAGTTCCTTTCACACAAGCATTAAAAATGCATGTTCTTCATGCTCCGTACGGAGTAATGACTCTCCTAACTTTCTGTCCTTTCCTTCATGTTCCCATGCTGTCATCCTTTTGCCAGAAATGCTTCCAAAGGGCTGTGGATTCCTCGGCCCCATGCCCATTCAGGAAAACTCCTTTCTGTAGGATGTCTAATTCTAGGTCTCCTGCTTTCCTTCACGCCAGCACAGCACATTCAGGTAGGTAAGCAGTCCCCCTTTATGGTGATAAGATGTAGCTGAGAATGCACTCTAGGAAGTGGCAATTTGTAGAGCAAGCTGCAGGTCATATTCATGATTTTCAAGATTAGACTGCAGTACTCCCACCCCACTCCCGCCGCAACCATTATTGAAAGAAAGATGAATGCAGCATGGAAAGCTGTACTGCCCAATCCTCCGATAGCTCAGTTGGGAGAGCGGAGGACTGTAGTGGAGAAACAGAAATCCTTAGGTCGCTGGTTCAAATCCGGCTCGGAGGAGTTTCCCCTTTTTTGTTTTCCATAGCTGCTTTCTCTCTTGTTAAAACATTATGTGCCCCTCTGATTGAGAAACATTTCCCTAGCTCCAAATAAATGCTAGGACAGAAGGGTAGACTTCTTCTGCTTTCCAATGAAATTGACCACATAGTCATTTCTGAGGGATGTTGGAAGAGAAGTAAACAAGGACCTGCAGATCAGAATTCATTCCAAAGCCTTGACTAAATATATGAAGGCACTTGGAAGACTTCCAGTTTCATTGTACCAAGGTAGATGTTTCGGCAGCCGACCCAGCTAAAACTCACCTACAATGGGAGTGGCCATGGAAATGAAAGAGGGAATCTACAAAGACACCAACTCCTTAAAACTGAGCAAGATGCGATGTGGAGTAATAGTTTACAGATTTGGAGAAAATCTGAGATGTTTCTCTTGACAAAAGAAACACTGCAATGCCCTCTCTGAGGATCGAACTCAGGACCTTCAGATTATGAGACTGACGCGCTGCCTACTGCGCTAAGAAGGCTGCTCGAAACCGCTAACAAATGCGTCTACACACCATGAAGAGGGAAGGTAGCAAAAATGCTGTTCTCATGTTGGAATATCAATACAGTACGGTTGCCTCGCTGGATTAAAATCGTCTGCAGTTATAATGGTCAGAAGACTGCTCTTTCCCAGTGATTAAACCCACACCCCATACATTTAGCCATGCAAAAGAAATCAGGGCATACCATTCACCTCTCTAAGAAAGATCGTGCCATTTTTTCCCCCACATAACTGAGAATGAAATGGACTAAAACCCAGAATTAACATGCCGCCCCTAGCCGTAGATGCATCTAGATCTCAACGCTTTACATGCTAATGTAACATAGCTGTGTGTCCTGCAAAAAAGAGCAGGGGTACCTTAAGTCATCTCACAAGATGTGGAAGCGGCACTCAACCATATCCTTCTTTGATGTATCCTGAACCAGTTGCCTTGAATACTCTGGCTTTTTTCGATTGCATCTAGCTGTTGTGTGTGGGGAATTATTCATTCTAGAGTCAACCTTATTCCATAAAAAACGGTGCTAGAAAATCCAGCTGTAAGTCATGTGGAATTCCACACCTGACGCTTCCCATTCCAGTGTCATATGTGGTGAATGTACGTTCAATAGAATTCCAGCTTTCCATGTGTGGAGCAAGACCACCCTCTACAGGATGTGGGGATGTAGCTCAGTGGTAGAGCGCATGCTTAGCATGTATGAGGCCCCGGGTTCAATCCCCGGCATCTCCAGCTTTTCGCCATGCTAATCTTGCCGTTTGACAGATAGCTATGCTGGCATCATGACTAACGAAGTGAGATGTCATGCAGCTGGTGCCAGAACCCCACTTTCTTCGCCTTGCAAAACCTTTTGAAATGGGGCTATCTCATTTCCCGTGTTTATAGAAAAAAATAATCTTGCTTCCATAAGAAACCAAAGTGGAGATTTATCTTGGCATTCTTAGTATAGAAAACGGGCACAGCTGTCTTGGTCATTTATTTGAATTCTTCCTCTAAACCAGAGACTCTTACCAGAAGGTTTAAGAAAAACAGAATGTTTTCTTCATCCTAATCACTTCTGAATGGTCCATTAATCTACTGGTTTTGCTTTTCCAGTTCCTTTCACAGAAGCATTAAAAATGCATGTTCTTCATGCTCCGTACGGAGTAATGACTCTCCTAACTTTCTGTCCTTTCCTTCATGTTCCCATGCTGTCATCCTTTTGCCAGAAATGCTTCCAAAGGGCTGTGGATTCCTCGGCCCCATGCCCATTCAGGAAAACTCCTTTCTGTAGGATGTCTAATTCTAGGTCCCCTGCTTTCCTTCACGCCAGCACAGCACATTCAGGTAGGTAAGCAGTCCCCCTTTATGGTGATAAGATGTAGCTGAGAATGCACTCTAGGAAGTGGCAATTTGTAGAGCAAGCTGCAGGTCATATTCATGATTTTCAAGATTAGACTGCAGTACTCCCACCCCACTCCCGCCGCAACCATTATTGAAAGAAAGATGAATGCAGCATGGAAAGCTGTACTGCCCAATCCTCCGATAGCTCAGTTGGGAGAGCGGAGGACTGTAGTGGAGAAACAGAAATCCTTAGGTCGCTGGTTCAAATCCGGCTCGGAGGAGTTTCCCCTTTTTTGTTTTCCATAGCTGCTTTCTCTCTTGTTAAAACATTATGTGCCCCTCTGATTGAGAAACATTTCCCTAGCTCCAAATAAATGCTAGGACAGAAGGGTAGACTTCTTCTGCTTTCCAATGAAATTGACCACATAGTCATTTCTGAGGGATGTTGGAAGAGAAGTAAACAAGGACCTGCAGATCAGAATTCATTCCAAAGCCTTGACTAAATATATGAAGGCACTTGGAAGACTTCCAGTTTCATTGTACCAAGGTAGATGTTTCGGCAGCCGACCCAGCTAAAACTCACCTACAATGGGAGTGGCCATGGAAATGAAAGAGGGAATCTACAAAGACACCAACTCCTTAAAACTGAGCAAGATGCGATGTGGAGTAATAGTTTACAGATTTGGAGAAAATCTGAGATGTTTCTCTTGACAAAAGAAACACTGCAATGCCCTCTCTGAGGATCGAACTCAGGACCTTCAGATTATGAGACTGACGCGCTGCCTACTGCGCTAAGAAGGCTGCTCGAAACCGCTAACAAATGCGTCTACACACCATGAAGAGGGAAGGTAGCAAAAATGCTGTTCTCATGTTGGAATATCAATACAGTACGGTTGCCTCGCTGGATTAAAATCGTCTGCAGTTATAATGGTCAGAAGACTGCTCTTTCCCAGTGATTAAACCCACACCCCATACATTTAGCCATGCAAAAGAAATCAGGGCATACCATTCACCTCTCTAAGAAAGATCGTGCCATTTTTTCCCCCACATAACTGAGAATGAAATGGACTAAAACCCAGAATTAACATGCCGCCCCTAGCCGTAGATGCATCTAGATCTCAACGCTTTACATGCTAATGTAACATAGCTGTGTGTCCTGCAAAAAAGAGCAGGGGTACCTTAAGTCATCTCACAAGATGTGGAAGCGGCACTCAACCATATCCTTCTTTGATGTATCCTGAACCAGTTGCCTTGAATACTCTGGCTTTTTTCGATTGCATCTAGCTGTTGTGTGTGGGGAATTATTCATTCTAGAGTCAACCTTATTCCATAAAAAACGGTGCTAGAAAATCCAGCTGTAAGTCATGTGGAATTCCACACCTGACGCTTCCCATTCCAGTGTCATATGTGGTGAATGTACGTTCAATAGAATTCCAGCTTTCCATGTGTGGAGCAAGACCACCCTCTACAGGATGTGGGGATGTAGCTCAGTGGTAGAGCGCATGCTTAGCATGTATGAGGCCCCGGGTTCAATCCCCGGCATCTCCAGCTTTTCGCCATGCTAATCTTGCCGTTTGACAGATAGCTATGCTGGCATCATGACTAACGAAGTGAGATGTCATGCAGCTGGTGCCAGAACCCCACTTTCTTCGCCTTGCAAAACCTTTTGAAATGGGGCTATCTCATTTCCCGTGTTTATAGAAAAAAATAATCTTGCTTCCATAAGAAACCAAAGTGGAGATTTATCTTGGCATTCTTAGTATAGAAAACGGGCACAGCTGTCTTGGTCATTTATTTGAATTCTTCCTCTAAACCAGAGACTCTTACCAGAAGGTTTAAGAAAAACAGAATGTTTTCTTCATCCTAATCACTTCTGAATGGTCCATTAATCTACTGGTTTTGCTTTTCCAGTTCCTTTCACAGAAGCATTAAAAATGCATGTTCTTCATGCTCCGTACGGAGTAATGACTCTCCTAACTTTCTGTCCTTTCCTTCATGTTCCCATGCTGTCATCCTTTTGCCAGAAATGCTTCCAAAGGGCTGTGGATTCCTCGGCCCCATGCCCATTCAGGAAAACTCCTTTCTGTAGGATGTCTAATTCTAGGTCCCCTGCTTTCCTTCACGCCAGCACAGCACATTCAGGTAGGTAAGCAGTCCCCCTTTATGGTGATAAGATGTAGCTGAGAATGCACTCTAGGAAGTGGCAATTTGTAGAGCAAGCTGCAGGTCATATTCATGATTTTCAAGATTAGACTGCAGTACTCCCACCCCACTCCCGCCGCAACCATTATTGAAAGAAAGATGAATGCAGCATGGAAAGCTGTACTGCCCAATCCTCCGATAGCTCAGTTGGGAGAGCGGAGGACTGTAGTGGAGAAACAGAAATCCTTAGGTCGCTGGTTCAAATCCGGCTCGGAGGAGTTTCCCCTTTTTTGTTTTCCATAGCTGCTTTCTCTCTTGTTAAAACATTATGTGCCCCTCTGATTGAGAAACATTTCCCTAGCTCCAAATAAATGCTAGGACAGAAGGGTAGACTTCTTCTGCTTTCCAATGAAATTGACCACATAGTCATTTCTGAGGGATGTTGGAAGAGAAGTAAACAAGGACCTGCAGATCAGAATTCATTCCAAAGCCTTGACTAAATATATGAAGGCACTTGGAAGACTTCCAGTTTCATTGTACCAAGGTAGATGTTTCGGCAGCCGACCCAGCTAAAACTCACCTACAATGGGAGTGGCCATGGAAATGAAAGAGGGAATCTACAAAGACACCAACTCCTTAAAACTGAGCAAGATGCGATGTGGAGTAATAGTTTACAGATTTGGAGAAAATCTGAGATGTTTCTCTTGACAAAAGAAACACTGCAATGCCCTCTCTGAGGATCGAACTCAGGACCTTCAGATTATGAGACTGACGCGCTGCCTACTGCGCTAAGAAGGCTGCTCGAAACCGCTAACAAATGCGTCTACACACCATGAAGAGGGAAGGTAGCAAAAATGCTGTTCTCATGTTGGAATATCAATACAGTACGGTTGCCTCGCTGGATTAAAATCGTCTGCAGTTATAATGGTCAGAAGACTGCTCTTTCCCAGTGATTAAACCCACACCCCATACATTTAGCCATGCAAAAGAAATCAGGGCATACCATTCACCTCTCTAAGAAAGATCGTGCCATTTTTTCCCCCACATAACTGAGAATGAAATGGACTAAAACCCAGAATTAACATGCCGCCCCTAGCCGTAGATGCATCTAGATCTCAACGCTTTACATGCTAATGTAACATAGCTGTGTGTCCTGCAAAAAAGAGCAGGGGTACCTTAAGTCATCTCACAAGATGTGGAAGCGGCACTCAACCATATCCTTCTTTGATGTATCCTGAACCAGTTGCCTTGAATACTCTGGCTTTTTTCGATTGCATCTAGCTGTTGTGTGTGGGGAATTATTCATTCTAGAGTCAACCTTATTCCATAAAAAACGGTGCTAGAAAATCCAGCTGTAAGTCATGTGGAATTCCACACCTGACGCTTCCCATTCCAGTGTCATATGTGGTGAATGTACGTTCAATAGAATTCCAGCTTTCCATGTGTGGAGCAAGACCACCCTCTACAGGATGTGGGGATGTAGCTCAGTGGTAGAGCGCATGCTTAGCATGTATGAGGCCCCGGGTTCAATCCCCGGCATCTCCAGCTTTTCGCCATGCTAATCTTGCCTTTTGACAGATAGCTAGGCTGGCATCATGACTAACGAAGTGAGATGTCATGCAGCTGGTGCCAGAACCCCACTTTCTTCGCCTTGCAAAACCTTTTGAAATGGGGCTATCTCATTTCCCGTGTTTATAGAAAAAAATAATCTTGCTTCCATAAGAAACCAAAGTGGAGATTTATCTTGGCATTCTTAGTATAGAAAACGGGCACAGCTGTCTTGGTCATTTATTTGAATTCTTCCTCTAAACCAGAGACTCTTACCAGAAGGTTTAAGAAAAACAGAATGTTTTCTTCATCCTAATCACTTCTGAATGGTCCATTAATCTACTGGTTTTGCTTTTCCAGTTCCTTTCACAGAAGCATTAAAAATGCATGTTCTTCATGCTCCGTACGGAGTAATGACTCTCCTAACTTTCTGTCCTTTCCTTCATGTTCCCATGCTGTCATCCTTTTGCCAGAAATGCTTCCAAAGGGCTGTGGATTCCTCGGCCCCATGCCCTTTCAGGAAAACTCCTTTCTGTAGGATGTCTAATTCTAGGTCCCCTGCTTTCCTTCACGCCAGCACAGCACATTCAGGTAGGTAAGCAGTCCCCCTTTATGGTGATAAGATGTAGCTGAGAATGCACTCTAGGAAGTGGCAATTTGTAGAGCAAGCTGCAGGTCATATTCATGATTTTCAAGATTAGACTGCAGTACTCCCACCCCACTCCCGCCGCAACCATTATTGAAAGAAAGATGAATGCAGCATGGAAAGCTGTACTGCCCAATCCTCCGATAGCTCAGTTGGGAGAGCGGAGGACTGTAGTGGAGAAACAGAAATCCTTAGGTCGCTGGTTCAAATCCGGCTCGGAGGAGTTTCCCCTTTTTTGTTTTCCATAGCTGCTTTCTCTCTTGTTAAAACATTATGTGCCCCTCTGATTGAGAAACATTTCCCTAGCTCCAAATAAATGCTAGGACAGAAGGGTAGACTTCTTCTGCTTTCCAATGAAATTGACCACATAGTCATTTCTGAGGGATGTTGGAAGAGAAGTAAACAAGGACCTGCAGATCAGAATTCATTCCAAAGCCTTGACTAAATATATGAAGGCACTTGGAAGACTTCCAGTTTCATTGTACCAAGGTAGATGTTTCGGCAGCCGACCCAGCTAAAACTCACCTACAATGAGAGTGGCCATGGAAATGAAAGAGGGAATCTACAAAGACACCAACTCCTTAAAACTGAGCAAGATGTGATGTGGAGTAATAGTTTACAGATTTGGAGAAAATCTGAGATGTTTCTCTTGACAAAAGAAACACTGCAATGCCCTCTCTGAGGATCGAACTCAGGACCTTCAGATTATGAGACTGACGCGCTGCCTACTGCGCTAAGAAGGCTGCTCGAAACCGCTAACAAATGCGTCTACACACCATGAAGAGGGAAGGTAGCAAAAATGCTGTTCTCATGTTGGAATATCAATACAGTACGGTTGCCTCGCTGGATTAAAATCGTCTGCAGTTATAATGGTCAGAAGACTGCTCTTTCCCAGTGATTAAACCCACACCCCATACATTTAGCCATGCAAAAGAAATCAGGGCATACCATTCACCTCTCTAAGAAAGATCGTGCCATTTTTTCCCCCACATAACTGAGAATGAAATGGACTAAAACCCAGAATTAACATGCCGCCCCTAGCCGTAGATGCATCTAGATCTCAACGCTTTACATGCTAATGTAACATAGCTGTGTGTCCTGCAAAAAAGAGCAGGGGTACCTTAAGTCATCTCACAAGATGTGGAAGCGGCACTCAACCATATCCTTCTTTGATGTATCCTGAACCAGTTGCCTTGAATACTCTGGCTTTTTTCGATTGCATCTAGCTGTTGTGTGTGGGGAATTATTCATTCTAGAGTCAACCTTATTCCATAAAAAACGGTGCTAGAAAATCCAGCTGTAAGTCATGTGGAATTCCACACCTGACGCTTCCCATTCCAGTGTCATATGTGGTGAATGTACGTTCAATAGAATTCCAGCTTTCCATGTGTGGAGCAAGACCACCCTCTACAGGATGTGGGGATGTAGCTCAGTGGTAGAGCGCATGCTTAGCATGTATGAGGCCCCGGGTTCAATCCCCGGCATCTCCAGCTTTTCGCCATGCTAATCTTGCCGTTTGACAGATAGCTATGCTGGCATCATGACTAACGAAGTGAGATGTCATGCAGCTGGTGCCAGAACCCCACTTTCTTCGCCTTGCAAAACCTTTTGAAATGGGGCTATCTCATTTCCCGTGTTTATAGAAAAAAATAATCTTGCTTCCATAAGAAACCAAAGTGGAGATTTATCTTGGCATTCTTAGTATAGAAAACGGGCACAGCTGTCTTGGTCATTTATTTGAATTCTTCCTCTAAACCAGAGACTCTTACCAGAAGGTTTAAGAAAAACAGAATGTTTTCTTCATCCTAATCACTTCTGAATGGTCCATTAATCTACTGGTTTTGCTTTTCCAGTTCCTTTCACACAAGCATTAAAAATGCATGTTCTTCATGCTCCGTACGGAGTAATGACTCTCCTAACTTTCTGTCCTTTCCTTCATGTTCCCATGCTGTCATCCTTTTGCCAGAAATGCTTCCAAAGGGCTGTGGATTCCTCGGCCCCATGCCCATTCAGGAAAACTCCTTTCTGTAGGATGTCTAATTCTAGGTCTCCTGCTTTCCTTCACGCCAGCACAGCACATTCAGGTAGGTAAGCAGTCCCCCTTTATGGTGATAAGATGTAGCTGAGAATGCACTCTAGGAAGTGGCAATTTGTAGAGCAAGCTGCAGGTCATATTCATGATTTTCAAGATTAGACTGCAGTACTCCCACCCCACTCCCGCCGCAACCATTATTGAAAGAAAGATGAATGCAGCATGGAAAGCTGTACTGCCCAATCCTCCGATAGCTCAGTTGGGAGAGCGGAGGACTGTAGTGGAGAAACAGAAATCCTTAGGTCGCTGGTTCAAATCCGGCTCGGAGGAGTTTCCCCTTTTTTGTTTTCCATAGCTGCTTTCTCTCTTGTTAAAACATTATGTGCCCCTCTGATTGAGAAACATTTCCCTAGCTCCAAATAAATGCTAGGACAGAAGGGTAGACTTCTTCTGCTTTCCAATGAAATTGACCACATAGTCATTTCTGAGGGATGTTGGAAGAGAAGTAAACAAGGACCTGCAGATCAGAATTCATTCCAAAGCCTTGACTAAATATATGAAGGCACTTGGAAGACTTCCAGTTTCATTGTACCAAGGTAGATGTTTCGGCAGCCGACCCAGCTAAAACTCACCTACAATGGGAGTGGCCATGGAAATGAAAGAGGGAATCTACAAAGACACCAACTCCTTAAAACTGAGCAAGATGCGATGTGGAGTAATAGTTTACAGATTTGGAGAAAATCTGAGATGTTTCTCTTGACAAAAGAAACACTGCAATGCCCTCTCTGAGGATCGAACTCAGGACCTTCAGATTATGAGACTGACGCGCTGCCTACTGCGCTAAGAAGGCTGCTCGAAACCGCTAACAAATGCGTCTACACACCATGAAGAGGGAAGGTAGCAAAAATGCTGTTCTCATGTTGGAATATCAATACAGTACGGTTGCCTCGCTGGATTAAAATCGTCTGCAGTTATAATGGTCAGAAGACTGCTCTTTCCCAGTGATTAAACCCACACCCCATACATTTAGCCATGCAAAAGAAATCAGGGCATACCATTCACCTCTCTAAGAAAGATCGTGCCATTTTTTCCCCCACATAACTGAGAATGAAATGGACTAAAACCCAGAATTAACATGCCGCCCCTAGCCGTAGATGCATCTAGATCTCAACGCTTTACATGCTAATGTAACATAGCTGTGTGTCCTGCAAAAAAGAGCAGGGGTACCTTAAGTCATCTCACAAGATGTGGAAGCGGCACTCAACCATATCCTTCTTTGATGTATCCTGAACCAGTTGCCTTGAATACTCTGGCTTTTTTCGATTGCATCTAGCTGTTGTGTGTGGGGAATTATTCATTCTAGAGTCAACCTTATTCCATAAAAAACGGTGCTAGAAAATCCAGCTGTAAGTCATGTGGAATTCCACACCTGACGCTTCCCATTCCAGTGTCATATGTGGTGAATGTACGTTCAATAGAATTCCAGCTTTCCATGTGTGGAGCAAGACCACCCTCTACAGGATGTGGGGATGTAGCTCAGTGGTAGAGCGCATGCTTAGCATGTATGAGGCCCCGGGTTCAATCCCCGGCATCTCCAGCTTTTCGCCATGCTAATCTTGCCGTTTGACAGATAGCTATGCTGGCATCATGACTAACGAAGTGAGATGTCATGCAGCTGGTGCCAGAACCCCACTTTCTTCGCCTTGCAAAACCTTTTGAAATGGGGCTATCTCATTTCCCGTGTTTATAGAAAAAAATAATCTTGCTTCCATAAGAAACCAAAGTGGAGATTTATCTTGGCATTCTTAGTATAGAAAACGGGCACAGCTGTCTTGGTCATTTATTTGAATTCTTCCTCTAAACCAGAGACTCTTACCAGAAGGTTTAAGAAAAACAGAATGTTTTCTTCATCCTAATCACTTCTGAATGGTCCATTAATCTACTGGTTTTGCTTTTCCAGTTCCTTTCACAGAAGCATTAAAAATGCATGTTCTTCATGCTCCGTACGGAGTAATGACTCTCCTAACTTTCTGTCCTTTCCTTCATGTTCCCATGCTGTCATCCTTTTGCCAGAAATGCTTCCAAAGGGCTGTGGATTCCTCGGCCCCATGCCCATTCAGGAAAACTCCTTTCTGTAGGATGTCTAATTCTAGGTCCCCTGCTTTCCTTCACGCCAGCACAGCACATTCAGGTAGGTAAGCAGTCCCCCTTTATGGTGATAAGATGTAGCTGAGAATGCACTCTAGGAAGTGGCAATTTGTAGAGCAAGCTGCAGGTCATATTCATGATTTTCAAGATTAGACTGCAGTACTCCCACCCCACTCCCGCCGCAACCATTATTGAAAGAAAGATGAATGCAGCATGGAAAGCTGTACTGCCCAATCCTCCGATAGCTCAGTTGGGAGAGCGGAGGACTGTAGTGGAGAAACAGAAATCCTTAGGTCGCTGGTTCAAATCCGGCTCGGAGGAGTTTCCCCTTTTTTGTTTTCCATAGCTGCTTTCTCTCTTGTTAAAACATTATGTGCCCCTCTGATTGAGAAACATTTCCCTAGCTCCAAATAAATGCTAGGACAGAAGGGTAGACTTCTTCTGCTTTCCAATGAAATTGACCACATAGTCATTTCTGAGGGATGTTGGAAGAGAAGTAAACAAGGACCTGCAGATCAGAATTCATTCCAAAGCCTTGACTAAATATATGAAGGCACTTGGAAGACTTCCAGTTTCATTGTACCAAGGTAGATGTTTCGGCAGCCGACCCAGCTAAAACTCACCTACAATGGGAGTGGCCATGGAAATGAAAGAGGGAATCTACAAAGACACCAACTCCTTAAAACTGAGCAAGATGCGATGTGGAGTAATAGTTTACAGATTTGGAGAAAATCTGAGATGTTTCTCTTGACAAAAGAAACACTGCAATGCCCTCTCTGAGGATCGAACTCAGGACCTTCAGATTATGAGACTGACGCGCTGCCTACTGCGCTAAGAAGGCTGCTCGAAACCGCTAACAAATGCGTCTACACACCATGAAGAGGGAAGGTAGCAAAAATGCTGTTCTCATGTTGGAATATCAATACAGTACGGTTGCCTCGCTGGATTAAAATCGTCTGCAGTTATAATGGTCAGAAGACTGCTCTTTCCCAGTGATTAAACCCACACCCCATACATTTAGCCATGCAAAAGAAATCAGGGCATACCATTCACCTCTCTAAGAAAGATCGTGCCATTTTTTCCCCCACATAACTGAGAATGAAATGGACTAAAACCCAGAATTAACATGCCGCCCCTAGCCGTAGATGCATCTAGATCTCAACGCTTTACATGCTAATGTAACATAGCTGTGTGTCCTGCAAAAAAGAGCAGGGGTACCTTAAGTCATCTCACAAGATGTGGAAGCGGCACTCAACCATATCCTTCTTTGATGTATCCTGAACCAGTTGCCTTGAATACTCTGGCTTTTTTCGATTGCATCTAGCTGTTGTGTGTGGGGAATTATTCATTCTAGAGTCAACCTTATTCCATAAAAAACGGTGCTAGAAAATCCAGCTGTAAGTCATGTGGAATTCCACACCTGACGCTTCCCATTCCAGTGTCATATGTGGTGAATGTACGTTCAATAGAATTCCAGCTTTCCATGTGTGGAGCAAGACCACCCTCTACAGGATGTGGGGATGTAGCTCAGTGGTAGAGCGCATGCTTAGCATGTATGAGGCCCCGGGTTCAATCCCCGGCATCTCCAGCTTTTCGCCATGCTAATCTTGCCGTTTGACAGATAGCTATGCTGGCATCATGACTAACGAAGTGAGATGTCATGCAGCTGGTGCCAGAACCCCACTTTCTTCGCCTTGCAAAACCTTTTGAAATGGGGCTATCTCATTTCCCGTGTTTATAGAAAAAAATAATCTTGCTTCCATAAGAAACCAAAGTGGAGATTTATCTTGGCATTCTTAGTATAGAAAACGGGCACAGCTGTCTTGGTCATTTATTTGAATTCTTCCTCTAAACCAGAGACTCTTACCAGAAGGTTTAAGAAAAACAGAATGTTTTCTTCATCCTAATCACTTCTGAATGGTCCATTAATCTACTGGTTTTGCTTTTCCAGTTCCTTTCACAGAAGCATTAAAAATGCATGTTCTTCATGCTCCGTACGGAGTAATGACTCTCCTAACTTTCTGTCCTTTCCTTCATGTTCCCATGCTGTCATCCTTTTGCCAGAAATGCTTCCAAAGGGCTGTGGATTCCTCGGCCCCATGCCCATTCAGGAAAACTCCTTTCTGTAGGATGTCTAATTCTAGGTCCCCTGCTTTCCTTCACGCCAGCACAGCACATTCAGGTAGGTAAGCAGTCCCCCTTTATGGTGATAAGATGTAGCTGAGAATGCACTCTAGGAAGTGGCAATTTGTAGAGCAAGCTGCAGGTCATATTCATGATTTTCAAGATTAGACTGCAGTACTCCCACCCCACTCCCGCCGCAACCATTATTGAAAGAAAGATGAATGCAGCATGGAAAGCTGTACTGCCCAATCCTCCGATAGCTCAGTTGGGAGAGCGGAGGACTGTAGTGGAGAAACAGAAATCCTTAGGTCGCTGGTTCAAATCCGGCTCGGAGGAGTTTCCCCTTTTTTGTTTTCCATAGCTGCTTTCTCTCTTGTTAAAACATTATGTGCCCCTCTGATTGAGAAACATTTCCCTAGCTCCAAATAAATGCTAGGACAGAAGGGTAGACTTCTTCTGCTTTCCAATGAAATTGACCACATAGTCATTTCTGAGGGATGTTGGAAGAGAAGTAAACAAGGACCTGCAGATCAGAATTCATTCCAAAGCCTTGACTAAATATATGAAGGCACTTGGAAGACTTCCAGTTTCATTGTACCAAGGTAGATGTTTCGGCAGCCGACCCAGCTAAAACTCACCTACAATGGGAGTGGCCATGGAAATGAAAGAGGGAATCTACAAAGACACCAACTCCTTAAAACTGAGCAAGATGCGATGTGGAGTAATAGTTTACAGATTTGGAGAAAATCTGAGATGTTTCTCTTGACAAAAGAAACACTGCAATGCCCTCTCTGAGGATCGAACTCAGGACCTTCAGATTATGAGACTGACGCGCTGCCTACTGCGCTAAGAAGGCTGCTCGAAACCGCTAACAAATGCGTCTACACACCATGAAGAGGGAAGGTAGCAAAAATGCTGTTCTCATGTTGGAATATCAATACAGTACGGTTGCCTCGCTGGATTAAAATCGTCTGCAGTTATAATGGTCAGAAGACTGCTCTTTCCCAGTGATTAAACCCACACCCCATACATTTAGCCATGCAAAAGAAATCAGGGCATACCATTCACCTCTCTAAGAAAGATCGTGCCATTTTTTCCCCCACATAACTGAGAATGAAATGGACTAAAACCCAGAATTAACATGCCGCCCCTAGCCGTAGATGCATCTAGATCTCAACGCTTTACATGCTAATGTAACATAGCTGTGTGTCCTGCAAAAAAGAGCAGGGGTACCTTAAGTCATCTCACAAGATGTGGAAGCGGCACTCAACCATATCCTTCTTTGATGTATCCTGAACCAGTTGCCTTGAATACTCTGGCTTTTTTCGATTGCATCTAGCTGTTGTGTGTGGGGAATTATTCATTCTAGAGTCAACCTTATTCCATAAAAAACGGTGCTAGAAAATCCAGCTGTAAGTCATGTGGAATTCCACACCTGACGCTTCCCATTCCAGTGTCATATGTGGTGAATGTACGTTCAATAGAATTCCAGCTTTCCATGTGTGGAGCAAGACCACCCTCTACAGGATGTGGGGATGTAGCTCAGTGGTAGAGCGCATGCTTAGCATGTATGAGGCCCCGGGTTCAATCCCCGGCATCTCCAGCTTTTCGCCATGCTAATCTTGCCTTTTGACAGATAGCTAGGCTGGCATCATGACTAACGAAGTGAGATGTCATGCAGCTGGTGCCAGAACCCCACTTTCTTCGCCTTGCAAAACCTTTTGAAATGGGGCTATCTCATTTCCCGTGTTTATAGAAAAAAATAATCTTGCTTCCATAAGAAACCAAAGTGGAGATTTATCTTGGCATTCTTAGTATAGAAAACGGGCACAGCTGTCTTGGTCATTTATTTGAATTCTTCCTCTAAACCAGAGACTCTTACCAGAAGGTTTAAGAAAAACAGAATGTTTTCTTCATCCTAATCACTTCTGAATGGTCCATTAATCTACTGGTTTTGCTTTTCCAGTTCCTTTCACAGAAGCATTAAAAATGCATGTTCTTCATGCTCCGTACGGAGTAATGACTCTCCTAACTTTCTGTCCTTTCCTTCATGTTCCCATGCTGTCATCCTTTTGCCAGAAATGCTTCCAAAGGGCTGTGGATTCCTCGGCCCCATGCCCTTTCAGGAAAACTCCTTTCTGTAGGATGTCTAATTCTAGGTCCCCTGCTTTCCTTCACGCCAGCACAGCACATTCAGGTAGGTAAGCAGTCCCCCTTTATGGTGATAAGATGTAGCTGAGAATGCACTCTAGGAAGTGGCAATTTGTAGAGCAAGCTGCAGGTCATATTCATGATTTTCAAGATTAGACTGCAGTACTCCCACCCCACTCCCGCCGCAACCATTATTGAAAGAAAGATGAATGCAGCATGGAAAGCTGTACTGCCCAATCCTCCGATAGCTCAGTTGGGAGAGCGGAGGACTGTAGTGGAGAAACAGAAATCCTTAGGTCGCTGGTTCAAATCCGGCTCGGAGGAGTTTCCCCTTTTTTGTTTTCCATAGCTGCTTTCTCTCTTGTTAAAACATTATGTGCCCCTCTGATTGAGAAACATTTCCCTAGCTCCAAATAAATGCTAGGACAGAAGGGTAGACTTCTTCTGCTTTCCAATGAAATTGACCACATAGTCATTTCTGAGGGATGTTGGAAGAGAAGTAAACAAGGACCTGCAGATCAGAATTCATTCCAAAGCCTTGACTAAATATATGAAGGCACTTGGAAGACTTCCAGTTTCATTGTACCAAGGTAGATGTTTCGGCAGCCGACCCAGCTAAAACTCACCTACAATGAGAGTGGCCATGGAAATGAAAGAGGGAATCTACAAAGACACCAACTCCTTAAAACTGAGCAAGATGTGATGTGGAGTAATAGTTTACAGATTTGGAGAAAATCTGAGATGTTTCTCTTGACAAAAGAAACACTGCAATGCCCTCTCTGAGGATCGAACTCAGGACCTTCAGATTATGAGACTGACGCGCTGCCTACTGCGCTAAGAAGGCTGCTCGAAACCGCTAACAAATGCGTCTACACACCATGAAGAGGGAAGGTAGCAAAAATGCTGTTCTCATGTTGGAATATCAATACAGTACGGTTGCCTCGCTGGATTAAAATCGTCTGCAGTTATAATGGTCAGAAGACTGCTCTTTCCCAGTGATTAAACCCACACCCCATACATTTAGCCATGCAAAAGAAATCAGGGCATACCATTCACCTCTCTAAGAAAGATCGTGCCATTTTTTCCCCCACATAACTGAGAATGAAATGGACTAAAACCCAGAATTAACATGCCGCCCCTAGCCGTAGATGCATCTAGATCTCAACGCTTTACATGCTAATGTAACATAGCTGTGTGTCCTGCAAAAAAGAGCAGGGGTACCTTAAGTCATCTCACAAGATGTGGAAGCGGCACTCAACCATATCCTTCTTTGATGTATCCTGAACCAGTTGCCTTGAATACTCTGGCTTTTTTCGATTGCATCTAGCTGTTGTGTGTGGGGAATTATTCATTCTAGAGTCAACCTTATTCCATAAAAAACGGTGCTAGAAAATCCAGCTGTAAGTCATGTGGAATTCCACACCTGACGCTTCCCATTCCAGTGTCATATGTGGTGAATGTACGTTCAATAGAATTCCAGCTTTCCATGTGTGGAGCAAGACCACCCTCTACAGGATGTGGGGATGTAGCTCAGTGGTAGAGCGCATGCTTAGCATGTATGAGGCCCCGGGTTCAATCCCCGGCATCTCCAGCTTTTCGCCATGCTAATCTTGCCGTTTGACAGATAGCTATGCTGGCATCATGACTAACGAAGTGAGATGTCATGCAGCTGGTGCCAGAACCCCACTTTCTTCGCCTTGCAAAACCTTTTGAAATGGGGCTATCTCATTTCCCGTGTTTATAGAAAAAAATAATCTTGCTTCCATAAGAAACCAAAGTGGAGATTTATCTTGGCATTCTTAGTATAGAAAACGGGCACAGCTGTCTTGGGTCATTTATTTGAATTCTTCCTCTAAACCAGAGACTCTTACCAGAAGGTTTAAGAAAAACAGAATGTTTTCTTCATCCTAATCACTTCTGAATGGTCCATTAATCTACTGGTTTTGCTTTTCCAGTTCCTTTCACAGAAGCATTAAAAATGCATGTTCTTCATGCTCCGTACGGAGTAATGACTCTCCTAACTTTCTGTCCTTTCCTTCATGTTCCCATGCTGTCATCCTTTTGCCAGAAATGCTTCCAAAGGGCTGTGGATTCCTCGGCCCCATGCCCTTTCAGGAAAACTCCTTTCTGTAGGATGTCTAATTCTAGGTCCCCTGCTTTCCTTCACGCCAGCACAGCACATTCAGGTAGGTAAGCAGTCCCCCTTTATGGTGATAAGATGTAGCTGAGAATGCACTCTAGGAAGTGGCAATTTGTAGAGCAAGCTGCAGGTCATATTCATGATTTTCAAGATTAGACTGCAGTACTCCCACCCCACTCCCGCCGCAACCATTATTGAAAGAAAGATGAATGCAGCATGGAAAGCTGTACTGCCCAATCCTCCGATAGCTCAGTTGGGAGAGCGGAGGACTGTAGTGGAGAAACAGAAATCCTTAGGTCGCTGGTTCAAATCCGGCTCGGAGGAGTTTCCCCTTTTTTGTTTTCCATAGCTGCTTTCTCTCTTGTTAAAACATTATGTGCCCCTCTGATTGAGAAACATTTCCCTAGCTCCAAATAAATGCTAGGACAGAAGGGTAGACTTCTTCTGCTTTCCAATGAAATTGACCACATAGTCATTTCTGAGGGATGTTGGAAGAGAAGTAAACAAGGACCTGCAGATCAGAATTCATTCCAAAGCCTTGACTAAATATATGAAGGCACTTGGAAGACTTCCAGTTTCATTGTACCAAGGTAGATGTTTCGGCAGCCGACCCAGCTAAAACTCACCTACAATGAGAGTGGCCATGGAAATGAAAGAGGGAATCTACAAAGACACCAACTCCTTAAAACTGAGCAAGATGCGATGTGGAGTAATAGTTTACAGATTTGGAGAAAATCTGAGATGTTTCTCTTGACAAAAGAAACACTGCAATGCCCTCTCTGAGGATCGAACTCAGGACCTTCAGATTATGAGACTGACGCGCTGCCTACTGCGCTAAGAAGGCTGCTCGAAACCGCTAACAAATGCGTCTACACACCATGAAGAGGGAAGGTAGCAAAAATGCTGTTCTCATGTTGGAATATCAATACAGTACGGTTGCCTCGCTGGATTAAAATCGTCTGCAGTTATAATGGTCAGAAGACTGCTCTTTCCCAGTGATTAAACCCACACCCCATACATTTAGCCATGCAAAAGAAATCAGGGCATACCATTCACCTCTCTAAGAAAGATCGTGCCATTTTTTCCCCCACATAACTGAGAATGAAATGGACTAAAACCCAGAATTAACATGCCGCCCCTAGCCGTAGATGCATCTAGATCTCAACGCTTTACATGCTAATGTAACATAGCTGTGTGTCCTGCAAAAAAGAGCAGGGGTACCTTAAGTCATCTCACAAGATGTGGAAGCGGCACTCAACCATATCCTTCTTTGATGTATCCTGAACCAGTTGCCTTGAATACTCTGGCTTTTTTCGATTGCATCTAGCTGTTGTGTGTGGGGAATTATTCATTCTAGAGTCAACCTTATTCCATAAAAAACGGTGCTAGAAAATCCAGCTGTAAGTCATGTGGAATTCCACACCTGACGCTTCCCATTCCAGTGTCATATGTGGTGAATGTACGTTCAATAGAATTCCAGCTTTCCATGTGTGGAGCAAGACCACCCTCTACAGGATGTGGGGATGTAGCTCAGTGGTAGAGCGCATGCTTAGCATGTATGAGGCCCCGGGTTCAATCCCCGGCATCTCCAGCTTTTCGCCATGCTAATCTTGCCTTTTGACAGATAGCTAGGCTGGCATCATGACTAACGAAGTGAGATGTCATGCAGCTGGTGCCAGAACCCCACTTTCTTCGCCTTGCAAAACCTTTTGAAATGGGGCTATCTCATTTCCCGTGTTTATAGAAAAAAATAATCTTGCTTCCATAAGAAACCAAAGTGGAGATTTATCTTGGCATTCTTAGTATAGAAAACGGGCACAGCTGTCTTGGTCATTTATTTGAATTCTTCCTCTAAACCAGAGACTCTTACCAGAAGGTTTAAGAAAAACAGAATGTTTTCTTCATCCTAATCACTTCTGAATGGTCCATTAATCTACTGGTTTTGCTTTTCCAGTTCCTTTCACAGAAGCATTAAAAATGCATGTTCTTCATGCTCCGTACGGAGTAATGACTCTCCTAACTTTCTGTCCTTTCCTTCATGTTCCCATGCTGTCATCCTTTTGCCAGAAATGCTTCCAAAGGGCTGTGGATTCCTCGGCCCCATGCCCTTTCAGGAAAACTCCTTTCTGTAGGATGTCTAATTCTAGGTCCCCTGCTTTCCTTCACGCCAGCACAGCACATTCAGGTAGGTAAGCAGTCCCCCTTTATGGTGATAAGATGTAGCTGAGAATGCACTCTAGGAAGTGGCAATTTGTAGAGCAAGCTGCAGGTCATATTCATGATTTTCAAGATTAGACTGCAGTACTCCCACCCCACTCCCGCCGCAACCATTATTGAAAGAAAGATGAATGCAGCATGGAAAGCTGTACTGCCCAATCCTCCGATAGCTCAGTTGGGAGAGCGGAGGACTGTAGTGGAGAAACAGAAATCCTTAGGTCGCTGGTTCAAATCCGGCTCGGAGGAGTTTCCCCTTTTTTGTTTTCCATAGCTGCTTTCTCTCTTGTTAAAACATTATGTGCCCCTCTGATTGAGAAACATTTCCCTAGCTCCAAATAAATGCTAGGACAGAAGGGTAGACTTCTTCTGCTTTCCAATGAAATTGACCACATAGTCATTTCTGAGGGATGTTGGAAGAGAAGTAAACAAGGACCTGCAGATCAGAATTCATTCCAAAGCCTTGACTAAATATATGAAGGCACTTGGAAGACTTCCAGTTTCATTGTACCAAGGTAGATGTTTCGGCAGCCGACCCAGCTAAAACTCACCTACAATGGGAGTGGCCATGGAAATGAAAGAGGGAATCTACAAAGACACCAACTCCTTAAAACTGAGCAAGATGCGATGTGGAGTAATAGTTTACAGATTTGGAGAAAATCTGAGATGTTTCTCTTGACAAAAGAAACACTGCAATGCCCTCTCTGAGGATCGAACTCAGGACCTTCAGATTATGAGACTGACGCGCTGCCTACTGCGCTAAGAAGGCTGCTCGAAACCGCTAACAAATGCGTCTACACACCATGAAGAGGGAAGGTAGCAAAAATGCTGTTCTCATGTTGGAATATCAATACAGTACGGTTGCCTCGCTGGATTAAAATCGTCTGCAGTTATAATGGTCAGAAGACTGCTCTTTCCCAGTGATTAAACCCACACCCCATACATTTAGCCATGCAAAAGAAATCAGGGCATACCATTCACCTCTCTAAGAAAGATCGTGCCATTTTTTCCCCCACATAACTGAGAATGAAATGGACTAAAACCCAGAATTAACATGCCGCCCCTAGCCGTAGATGCATCTAGATCTCAACGCTTTACATGCTAATGTAACATAGCTGTGTGTCCTGCAAAAAAGAGCAGGGGTACCTTAAGTCATCTCACAAGATGTGGAAGCGGCACTCAACCATATCCTTCTTTGATGTATCCTGAACCAGTTGCCTTGAATACTCTGGCTTTTTTCGATTGCATCTAGCTGTTGTGTGTGGGGAATTATTCATTCTAGAGTCAACCTTATTCCATAAAAAACGGTGCTAGAAAATCCAGCTGTAAGTCATGTGGAATTCCACACCTGACGCTTCCCATTCCAGTGTCATATGTGGTGAATGTACGTTCAATAGAATTCCAGCTTTCCATGTGTGGAGCAAGACCACCCTCTACAGGATGTGGGGATGTAGCTCAGTGGTAGAGCGCATGCTTAGCATGTATGAGGCCCCGGGTTCAATCCCCGGCATCTCCAGCTTTTCGCCATGCTAATCTTGCCTTTTGACAGATAGCTAGGCTGGCATCATGACTAACGAAGTGAGATGTCATGCAGCTGGTGCCAGAACCCCACTTTCTTCGCCTTGCAAAACCTTTTGAAATGGGGCTATCTCATTTCCCGTGTTTATAGAAAAAAATAATCTTGCTTCCATAAGAAACCAAAGTGGAGATTTATCTTGGCATTCTTAGTATAGAAAACGGGCACAGCTGTCTTGGTCATTTATTTGAATTCTTCCTCTAAACCAGAGACTCTTACCAGAAGGTTTAAGAAAAACAGAATGTTTTCTTCATCCTAATCACTTCTGAATGGTCCATTAATCTACTGGTTTTGCTTTTCCAGTTCCTTTCACAGAAGCATTAAAAATGCATGTTCTTCATGCTCCGTACGGAGTAATGACTCTCCTAACTTTCTGTCCTTTCCTTCATGTTCCCATGCTGTCATCCTTTTGCCAGAAATGCTTCCAAAGGGCTGTGGATTCCTCGGCCCCATGCCCTTTCAGGAAAACTCCTTTCTGTAGGATGTCTAATTCTAGGTCCCCTGCTTTCCTTCACGCCAGCACAGCACATTCAGGTAGGTAAGCAGTCCCCCTTTATGGTGATAAGATGTAGCTGAGAATGCACTCTAGGAAGTGGCAATTTGTAGAGCAAGCTGCAGGTCATATTCATGATTTTCAAGATTAGACTGCAGTACTCCCACCCCACTCCCGCCGCAACCATTATTGAAAGAAAGATGAATGCAGCATGGAAAGCTGTACTGCCCAATCCTCCGATAGCTCAGTTGGGAGAGCGGAGGACTGTAGTGGAGAAACAGAAATCCTTAGGTCGCTGGTTCAAATCCGGCTCGGAGGAGTTTCCCCTTTTTTGTTTTCCATAGCTGCTTTCTCTCTTGTTAAAACATTATGTGCCCCTCTGATTGAGAAACATTTCCCTAGCTCCAAATAAATGCTAGGACAGAAGGGTAGACTTCTTCTGCTTTCCAATGAAATTGACCACATAGTCATTTCTGAGGGATGTTGGAAGAGAAGTAAACAAGGACCTGCAGATCAGAATTCATTCCAAAGCCTTGACTAAATATATGAAGGCACTTGGAAGACTTCCAGTTTCATTGTACCAAGGTAGATGTTTCGGCAGCCGACCCAGCTAAAACTCACCTACAATGAGAGTGGCCATGGAAATGAAAGAGGGAATCTACAAAGACACCAACTCCTTAAAACTGAGCAAGATGTGATGTGGAGTAATAGTTTACAGATTTGGAGAAAATCTGAGATGTTTCTCTTGACAAAAGAAACACTGCAATGCCCTCTCTGAGGATCGAACTCAGGACCTTCAGATTATGAGACTGACGCGCTGCCTACTGCGCTAAGAAGGCTGCTCGAAACCGCTAACAAATGCGTCTACACACCATGAAGAGGGAAGGTAGCAAAAATGCTGTTCTCATGTTGGAATATCAATACAGTACGGTTGCCTCGCTGGATTAAAATCGTCTGCAGTTATAATGGTCAGAAGACTGCTCTTTCCCAGTGATTAAACCCACACCCCATACATTTAGCCATGCAAAAGAAATCAGGGCATACCATTCACCTCTCTAAGAAAGATCGTGCCATTTTTTCCCCCACATAACTGAGAATGAAATGGACTAAAACCCAGAATTAACATGCCGCCCCTAGCCGTAGATGCATCTAGATCTCAACGCTTTACATGCTAATGTAACATAGCTGTGTGTCCTGCAAAAAAGAGCAGGGGTACCTTAAGTCATCTCACAAGATGTGGAAGCGGCACTCAACCATATCCTTCTTTGATGTATCCTGAACCAGTTGCCTTGAATACTCTGGCTTTTTTCGATTGCATCTAGCTGTTGTGTGTGGGGAATTATTCATTCTAGAGTCAACCTTATTCCATAAAAAACGGTGCTAGAAAATCCAGCTGTAAGTCATGTGGAATTCCACACCTGACGCTTCCCATTCCAGTGTCATATGTGGTGAATGTACGTTCAATAGAATTCCAGCTTTCCATGTGTGGAGCAAGACCACCCTCTACAGGATGTGGGGATGTAGCTCAGTGGTAGAGCGCATGCTTAGCATGTATGAGGCCCCGGGTTCAATCCCCGGCATCTCCAGCTTTTCGCCATGCTAATCTTGCCGTTTGACAGATAGCTATGCTGGCATCATGACTAACGAAGTGAGATGTCATGCAGCTGGTGCCAGAACCCCACTTTCTTCGCCTTGCAAAACCTTTTGAAATGGGGCTATCTCATTTCCCGTGTTTATAGAAAAAAATAATCTTGCTTCCATAAGAAACCAAAGTGGAGATTTATCTTGGCATTCTTAGTATAGAAAACGGGCACAGCTGTCTTGGGTCATTTATTTGAATTCTTCCTCTAAACCAGAGACTCTTACCAGAAGGTTTAAGAAAAACAGAATGTTTTCTTCATCCTAATCACTTCTGAATGGTCCATTAATCTACTGGTTTTGCTTTTCCAGTTCCTTTCACAGAAGCATTAAAAATGCATGTTCTTCATGCTCCGTACGGAGTAATGACTCTCCTAACTTTCTGTCCTTTCCTTCATGTTCCCATGCTGTCATCCTTTTGCCAGAAATGCTTCCAAAGGGCTGTGGATTCCTCGGCCCCATGCCCTTTCAGGAAAACTCCTTTCTGTAGGATGTCTAATTCTAGGTCCCCTGCTTTCCTTCACGCCAGCACAGCACATTCAGGTAGGTAAGCAGTCCCCCTTTATGGTGATAAGATGTAGCTGAGAATGCACTCTAGGAAGTGGCAATTTGTAGAGCAAGCTGCAGGTCATATTCATGATTTTCAAGATTAGACTGCAGTACTCCCACCCCACTCCCGCCGCAACCATTATTGAAAGAAAGATGAATGCAGCATGGAAAGCTGTACTGCCCAATCCTCCGATAGCTCAGTTGGGAGAGCGGAGGACTGTAGTGGAGAAACAGAAATCCTTAGGTCGCTGGTTCAAATCCGGCTCGGAGGAGTTTCCCCTTTTTTGTTTTCCATAGCTGCTTTCTCTCTTGTTAAAACATTATGTGCCCCTCTGATTGAGAAACATTTCCCTAGCTCCAAATAAATGCTAGGACAGAAGGGTAGACTTCTTCTGCTTTCCAATGAAATTGACCACATAGTCATTTCTGAGGGATGTTGGAAGAGAAGTAAACAAGGACCTGCAGATCAGAATTCATTCCAAAGCCTTGACTAAATATATGAAGGCACTTGGAAGACTTCCAGTTTCATTGTACCAAGGTAGATGTTTCGGCAGCCGACCCAGCTAAAACTCACCTACAATGAGAGTGGCCATGGAAATGAAAGAGGGAATCTACAAAGACACCAACTCCTTAAAACTGAGCAAGATGCGATGTGGAGTAATAGTTTACAGATTTGGAGAAAATCTGAGATGTTTCTCTTGACAAAAGAAACACTGCAATGCCCTCTCTGAGGATCGAACTCAGGACCTTCAGATTATGAGACTGACGCGCTGCCTACTGCGCTAAGAAGGCTGCTCGAAACCGCTAACAAATGCGTCTACACACCATGAAGAGGGAAGGTAGCAAAAATGCTGTTCTCATGTTGGAATATCAATACAGTACGGTTGCCTCGCTGGATTAAAATCGTCTGCAGTTATAATGGTCAGAAGACTGCTCTTTCCCAGTGATTAAACCCACACCCCATACATTTAGCCATGCAAAAGAAATCAGGGCATACCATTCACCTCTCTAAGAAAGATCGTGCCATTTTTTCCCCCACATAACTGAGAATGAAATGGACTAAAACCCAGAATTAACATGCCGCCCCTAGCCGTAGATGCATCTAGATCTCAACGCTTTACATGCTAATGTAACATAGCTGTGTGTCCTGCAAAAAAGAGCAGGGGTACCTTAAGTCATCTCACAAGATGTGGAAGCGGCACTCAACCATATCCTTCTTTGATGTATCCTGAACCAGTTGCCTTGAATACTCTGGCTTTTTTCGATTGCATCTAGCTGTTGTGTGTGGGGAATTATTCATTCTAGAGTCAACCTTATTCCATAAAAAACGGTGCTAGAAAATCCAGCTGTAAGTCATGTGGAATTCCACACCTGACGCTTCCCATTCCAGTGTCATATGTGGTGAATGTACGTTCAATAGAATTCCAGCTTTCCATGTGTGGAGCAAGACCACCCTCTACAGGATGTGGGGATGTAGCTCAGTGGTAGAGCGCATGCTTAGCATGTATGAGGCCCCGGGTTCAATCCCCGGCATCTCCAGCTTTTCGCCATGCTAATCTTGCCTTTTGACAGATAGCTAGGCTGGCATCATGACTAACGAAGTGAGATGTCATGCAGCTGGTGCCAGAACCCCACTTTCTTCGCCTTGCAAAACCTTTTGAAATGGGGCTATCTCATTTCCCGTGTTTATAGAAAAAAATAATCTTGCTTCCATAAGAAACCAAAGTGGAGATTTATCTTGGCATTCTTAGTATAGAAAACGGGCACAGCTGTCTTGGTCATTTATTTGAATTCTTCCTCTAAACCAGAGACTCTTACCAGAAGGTTTAAGAAAAACAGAATGTTTTCTTCATCCTAATCACTTCTGAATGGTCCATTAATCTACTGGTTTTGCTTTTCCAGTTCCTTTCACAGAAGCATTAAAAATGCATGTTCTTCATGCTCCGTACGGAGTAATGACTCTCCTAACTTTCTGTCCTTTCCTTCATGTTCCCATGCTGTCATCCTTTTGCCAGAAATGCTTCCAAAGGGCTGTGGATTCCTCGGCCCCATGCCCTTTCAGGAAAACTCCTTTCTGTAGGATGTCTAATTCTAGGTCCCCTGCTTTCCTTCACGCCAGCACAGCACATTCAGGTAGGTAAGCAGTCCCCCTTTATGGTGATAAGATGTAGCTGAGAATGCACTCTAGGAAGTGGCAATTTGTAGAGCAAGCTGCAGGTCATATTCATGATTTTCAAGATTAGACTGCAGTACTCCCACCCCACTCCCGCCGCAACCATTATTGAAAGAAAGATGAATGCAGCATGGAAAGCTGTACTGCCCAATCCTCCGATAGCTCAGTTGGGAGAGCGGAGGACTGTAGTGGAGAAACAGAAATCCTTAGGTCGCTGGTTCAAATCCGGCTCGGAGGAGTTTCCCCTTTTTTGTTTTCCATAGCTGCTTTCTCTCTTGTTAAAACATTATGTGCCCCTCTGATTGAGAAACATTTCCCTAGCTCCAAATAAATGCTAGGACAGAAGGGTAGACTTCTTCTGCTTTCCAATGAAATTGACCACATAGTCATTTCTGAGGGATGTTGGAAGAGAAGTAAACAAGGACCTGCAGATCAGAATTCATTCCAAAGCCTTGACTAAATATATGAAGGCACTTGGAAGACTTCCAGTTTCATTGTACCAAGGTAGATGTTTCGGCAGCCGACCCAGCTAAAACTCACCTACAATGAGAGTGGCCATGGAAATGAAAGAGGGAATCTACAAAGACACCAACTCCTTAAAACTGAGCAAGATGCGATGTGGAGTAATAGTTTACAGATTTGGAGAAAATCTGAGATGTTTCTCTTGACAAAAGAAACACTGCAATGCCCTCTCTGAGGATCGAACTCAGGACCTTCAGATTATGAGACTGACGCGCTGCCTACTGCGCTAAGAAGGCTGCTCGAAACCGCTAACAAATGCGTCTACACACCATGAAGAGGGAAGGTAGCAAAAATGCTGTTCTCATGTTGGAATATCAATACAGTACGGTTGCCTCGCTGGATTAAAATCGTCTGCAGTTATAATGGTCAGAAGACTGCTCTTTCCCAGTGATTAAACCCACACCCCATACATTTAGCCATGCAAAAGAAATCAGGGCATACCATTCACCTCTCTAAGAAAGATCGTGCCATTTTTTCCCCCACATAACTGAGAATGAAATGGACTAAAACCCAGAATTAACATGCCGCCCCTAGCCGTAGATGCATCTAGATCTCAACGCTTTACATGCTAATGTAACATAGCTGTGTGTCCTGCAAAAAAGAGCAGGGGTACCTTAAGTCATCTCACAAGATGTGGAAGCGGCACTCAACCATATCCTTCTTTGATGTATCCTGAACCAGTTGCCTTGAATACTCTGGCTTTTTTCGATTGCATCTAGCTGTTGTGTGTGGGGAATTATTCATTCTAGAGTCAACCTTATTCCATAAAAAACGGTGCTAGAAAATCCAGCTGTAAGTCATGTGGAATTCCACACCTGACGCTTCCCATTCCAGTGTCATATGTGGTGAATGTACGTTCAATAGAATTCCAGCTTTCCATGTGTGGAGCAAGACCACCCTCTACAGGATGTGGGGATGTAGCTCAGTGGTAGAGCGCATGCTTAGCATGTATGAGGCCCCGGGTTCAATCCCCGGCATCTCCAGCTTTTCGCCATGCTAATCTTGCCTTTTGACAGATAGCTAGGCTGGCATCATGACTAACGAAGTGAGATGTCATGCAGCTGGTGCCAGAACCCCACTTTCTTCGCCTTGCAAAACCTTTTGAAATGGGGCTATCTCATTTCCCGTGTTTATAGAAAAAAATAATCTTGCTTCCATAAGAAACCAAAGTGGAGATTTATCTTGGCATTCTTAGTATAGAAAACGGGCACAGCTGTCTTGGTCATTTATTTGAATTCTTCCTCTAAACCAGAGACTCTTACCAGAAGGTTTAAGAAAAACAGAATGTTTTCTTCATCCTAATCACTTCTGAATGGTCCATTAATCTACTGGTTTTGCTTTTCCAGTTCCTTTCACAGAAGCATTAAAAATGCATGTTCTTCATGCTCCGTACGGAGTAATGACTCTCCTAACTTTCTGTCCTTTCCTTCATGTTCCCATGCTGTCATCCTTTTGCCAGAAATGCTTCCAAAGGGCTGTGGATTCCTCGGCCCCATGCCCTTTCAGGAAAACTCCTTTCTGTAGGATGTCTAATTCTAGGTCCCCTGCTTTCCTTCACGCCAGCACAGCACATTCAGGTAGGTAAGCAGTCCCCCTTTATGGTGATAAGATGTAGCTGAGAATGCACTCTAGGAAGTGGCAATTTGTAGAGCAAGCTGCAGGTCATATTCATGATTTTCAAGATTAGACTGCAGTACTCCCACCCCACTCCCGCCGCAACCATTATTGAAAGAAAGATGAATGCAGCATGGAAAGCTGTACTGCCCAATCCTCCGATAGCTCAGTTGGGAGAGCGGAGGACTGTAGTGGAGAAACAGAAATCCTTAGGTCGCTGGTTCAAATCCGGCTCGGAGGAGTTTCCCCTTTTTTGTTTTCCATAGCTGCTTTCTCTCTTGTTAAAACATTATGTGCCCCTCTGATTGAGAAACATTTCCCTAGCTCCAAATAAATGCTAGGACAGAAGGGTAGACTTCTTCTGCTTTCCAATGAAATTGACCACATAGTCATTTCTGAGGGATGTTGGAAGAGAAGTAAACAAGGACCTGCAGATCAGAATTCATTCCAAAGCCTTGACTAAATATATGAAGGCACTTGGAAGACTTCCAGTTTCATTGTACCAAGGTAGATGTTTCGGCAGCCGACCCAGCTAAAACTCACCTACAATGAGAGTGGCCATGGAAATGAAAGAGGGAATCTACAAAGACACCAACTCCTTAAAACTGAGCAAGATGTGATGTGGAGTAATAGTTTACAGATTTGGAGAAAATCTGAGATGTTTCTCTTGACAAAAGAAACACTGCAATGCCCTCTCTGAGGATCGAACTCAGGACCTTCAGATTATGAGACTGACGCGCTGCCTACTGCGCTAAGAAGGCTGCTCGAAACCGCTAACAAATGCGTCTACACACCATGAAGAGGGAAGGTAGCAAAAATGCTGTTCTCATGTTGGAATATCAATACAGTACGGTTGCCTCGCTGGATTAAAATCGTCTGCAGTTATAATGGTCAGAAGACTGCTCTTTCCCAGTGATTAAACCCACACCCCATACATTTAGCCATGCAAAAGAAATCAGGGCATACCATTCACCTCTCTAAGAAAGATCGTGCCATTTTTTCCCCCACATAACTGAGAATGAAATGGACTAAAACCCAGAATTAACATGCCGCCCCTAGCCGTAGATGCATCTAGATCTCAACGCTTTACATGCTAATGTAACATAGCTGTGTGTCCTGCAAAAAAGAGCAGGGGTACCTTAAGTCATCTCACAAGATGTGGAAGCGGCACTCAACCATATCCTTCTTTGATGTATCCTGAACCAGTTGCCTTGAAACTCTGGCTTTTTTCGATTGCATCTAGCTGTTGTGTGTGGGGAATTATTCATTCTAGAGTCAACCTTATTCCATAAAAAACGGTGCTAGAAAATCCAGCTGTAAGTCATGTGGAATTCCACACCTGACGCTTCCCATTCCAGTGTCATATGTGGTGAATGTACGTTCAATAGAATTCCAGCTTTCCATGTGTGGAGCAAGACCACCCTCTACAGGATGTGGGGATGTAGCTCAGTGGTAGAGCGCATGCTTAGCATGTATGAGGCCCCGGGTTCAATCCCCGGCATCTCCAGCTTTTCGCCATGCTAATCTTGCCTTTTGACAGATAGCTAGGCTGGCATCATGACTAACGAAGTGAGATGTCATGCAGCTGGTGCCAGAACCCCACTTTCTTCGCCTTGCAAAACCTTTTGAAATGGGGCTATCTCATTTCCCGTGTTTATAGAAAAAAATAATCTTGCTTCCATAAGAAACCAAAGTGGAGATTTATCTTGGCATTCTTAGTATAGAAAACGGGCACAGCTGTCTTGGTCATTTATTTGAATTCTTCCTCTAAACCAGAGACTCTTACCAGAAGGTTTAAGAAAAACAGAATGTTTTCTTCATCCTAATCACTTCTGAATGGTCCATTAATCTACTGGTTTTGCTTTTCCAGTTCCTTTCACACAAGCATTAAAAATGCATGTTCTTCATGCTCCGTACGGAGTAATGACTCTCCTAACTTTCTGTCCTTTCCTTCATGTTCCCATGCTGTCATCCTTTTGCCAGAAATGCTTCCAAAGGGCTGTGGATTCCTCGGCCCCATGCCCTTTCAGGAAAACTCCTTTCTGTAGGATGTCTAATTCTAGGTCCCCTGCTTTCCTTCACGCCAGCACAGCACATTCAGGTAGGTAAGCAGTCCCCCTTTATGGTGATAAGATGTAGCTGAGAATGCACTCTAGGAAGTGGCAATTTGTAGAGCAAGCTGCAGGTCATATTCATGATTTTCAAGATTAGACTGCAGTACTCCCACCCCACTCCCGCCGCAACCATTATTGAAAGAAAGATGAATGCAGCATGGAAAGCTGTACTGCCCAATCCTCCGATAGCTCAGTTGGGAGAGCGGAGGACTGTAGTGGAGAAACAGAAATCCTTAGGTCGCTGGTTCAAATCCGGCTCGGAGGAGTTTCCCCTTTTTTGTTTTCCATAGCTGCTTTCTCTCTTGTTAAAACATTATGTGCCCCTCTGATTGAGAAACATTTCCCTAGCTCCAAATAAATGCTAGGACAGAAGGGTAGACTTCTTCTGCTTTCCAATGAAATTGACCACATAGTCATTTCTGAGGGATGTTGGAAGAGAAGTAAACAAGGACCTGCAGATCAGAATTCATTCCAAAGCCTTGACTAAATATATGAAGGCACTTGGAAGACTTCCAGTTTCATTGTACCAAGGTAGATGTTTCGGCAGCCGACCCAGCTAAAACTCACCTACAATGAGAGTGGCCATGGAAATGAAAGAGGGAATCTACAAAGACACCAACTCCTTAAAACTGAGCAAGATGCGATGTGGAGTAATAGTTTACAGATTTGGAGAAAATCTGAGATGTTTCTCTTGACAAAAGAAACACTGCAATGCCCTCTCTGAGGATCGAACTCAGGACCTTCAGATTATGAGACTGACGCGCTGCCTACTGCGCTAAGAAGGCTGCTCGAAACCGCTAACAAATGCGTCTACACACCATGAAGAGGGAAGGTAGCAAAAATGCTGTTCTCATGTTGGAATATCAATACAGTACGGTTGCCTCGCTGGATTAAAATCGTCTGCAGTTATAATGGTCAGAAGACTGCTCTTTCCCAGTGATTAAACCCACACCCCATACATTTAGCCATGCAAAAGAAATCAGGGCATACCATTCACCTCTCTAAGAAAGATCGTGCCATTTTTTCCCCCACATAACTGAGAATGAAATGGACTAAAACCCAGAATTAACATGCCGCCCCTAGCCGTAGATGCATCTAGATCTCAACGCTTTACATGCTAATGTAACATAGCTGTGTGTCCTGCAAAAAAGAGCAGGGGTACCTTAAGTCATCTCACAAGATGTGGAAGCGGCACTCAACCATATCCTTCTTTGATGTATCCTGAACCAGTTGCCTTGAATACTCTGGCTTTTTTCGATTGCATCTAGCTGTTGTGTGTGGGGAATTATTCATTCTAGAGTCAACCTTATTCCATAAAAAACGGTGCTAGAAAATCCAGCTGTAAGTCATGTGGAATTCCACACCTGACGCTTCCCATTCCAGTGTCATATGTGGTGAATGTACGTTCAATAGAATTCCAGCTTTCCATGTGTGGAGCAAGACCACCCTCTACAGGATGTGGGGATGTAGCTCAGTGGTAGAGCGCATGCTTAGCATGTATGAGGCCCCGGGTTCAATCCCCGGCATCTCCAGCTTTTCGCCATGCTAATCTTGCCTTTTGACAGATAGCTAGGCTGGCATCATGACTAACGAAGTGAGATGTCATGCAGCTGGTGCCAGAACCCCACTTTCTTCGCCTTGCAAAACCTTTTGAAATGGGGCTATCTCATTTCCCGTGTTTATAGAAAAAAATAATCTTGCTTCCATAAGAAACCAAAGTGGAGATTTATCTTGGCATTCTTAGTATAGAAAACGGGCACAGCTGTCTTGGTCATTTATTTGAATTCTTCCTCTAAACCAGAGACTCTTACCAGAAGGTTTAAGAAAAACAGAATGTTTTCTTCATCCTAATCACTTCTGAATGGTCCATTAATCTACTGGTTTTGCTTTTCCAGTTCCTTTCACAGAAGCATTAAAAATGCATGTTCTTCATGCTCCGTACGGAGTAATGACTCTCCTAACTTTCTGTCCTTTCCTTCATGTTCCCATGCTGTCATCCTTTTGCCAGAAATGCTTCCAAAGGGCTGTGGATTCCTCGGCCCCATGCCCATTCAGGAAAACTCCTTTCTGTAGGATGTCTAATTCTAGGTCCCCTGCTTTCCTTCACGCCAGCACAGCACATTCAGGTAGGTAAGCAGTCCCCCTTTATGGTGATAAGATGTAGCTGAGAATGCACTCTAGGAAGTGGCAATTTGTAGAGCAAGCTGCAGGTCATATTCATGATTTTCAAGATTAGACTGCAGTACTCCCACCCCACTCCCGCCGCAACCATTATTGAAAGAAAGATGAATGCAGCATGGAAAGCTGTACTGCCCAATCCTCCGATAGCTCAGTTGGGAGAGCGGAGGACTGTAGTGGAGAAACAGAAATCCTTAGGTCGCTGGTTCAAATCCGGCTCGGAGGAGTTTCCCCTTTTTTGTTTTCCATAGCTGCTTTCTCTCTTGTTAAAACATTATGTGCCCCTCTGATTGAGAAACATTTCCCTAGCTCCAAATAAATGCTAGGACAGAAGGGTAGACTTCTTCTGCTTTCCAATGAAATTGACCACATAGTCATTTCTGAGGGATGTTGGAAGAGAAGTAAACAAGGACCTGCAGATCAGAATTCATTCCAAAGCCTTGACTAAATATATGAAGGCACTTGGAAGACTTCCAGTTTCATTGTACCAAGGTAGATGTTTCGGCAGCCGACCCAGCTAAAACTCACCTACAATGAGAGTGGCCATGGAAATGAAAGAGGGAATCTACAAAGACACCAACTCCTTAAAACTGAGCAAGATGTGATGTGGAGTAATAGTTTACAGATTTGGAGAAAATCTGAGATGTTTCTCTTGACAAAAGAAACACTGCAATGCCCTCTCTGAGGATCGAACTCAGGACCTTCAGATTATGAGACTGACGCGCTGCCTACTGCGCTAAGAAGGCTGCTCGAAACCGCTAACAAATGCGTCTACACACCATGAAGAGGGAAGGTAGCAAAAATGCTGTTCTCATGTTGGAATATCAATACAGTACGGTTGCCTCGCTGGATTAAAATCGTCTGCAGTTATAATGGTCAGAAGACTGCTCTTTCCCAGTGATTAAACCCACACCCCATACATTTAGCCATGCAAAAGAAATCAGGGCATACCATTCACCTCTCTAAGAAAGATCGTGCCATTTTTTCCCCCACATAACTGAGAATGAAATGGACTAAAACCCAGAATTAACATGCCGCCCCTAGCCGTAGATGCATCTAGATCTCAACGCTTTACATGCTAATGTAACATAGCTGTGTGTCCTGCAAAAAAGAGCAGGGGTACCTTAAGTCATCTCACAAGATGTGGAAGCGGCACTCAACCATATCCTTCTTTGATGTATCCTGAACCAGTTGCCTTGAATACTCTGGCTTTTTTCGATTGCATCTAGCTGTTGTGTGTGGGGAATTATTCATTCTAGAGTCAACCTTATTCCATAAAAAACGGTGCTAGAAAATCCAGCTGTAAGTCATGTGGAATTCCACACCTGACGCTTCCCATTCCAGTGTCATATGTGGTGAATGTACGTTCAATAGAATTCCAGCTTTCCATGTGTGGAGCAAGACCACCCTCTACAGGATGTGGGGATGTAGCTCAGTGGTAGAGCGCATGCTTAGCATGTATGAGGCCCCGGGTTCAATCCCCGGCATCTCCAGCTTTTCGCCATGCTAATCTTGCCGTTTGACAGATAGCTATGCTGGCATCATGACTAACGAAGTGAGATGTCATGCAGCTGGTGCCAGAACCCCACTTTCTTCGCCTTGCAAAACCTTTTGAAATGGGGCTATCTCATTTCCCGTGTTTATAGAAAAAAATAATCTTGCTTCCATAAGAAACCAAAGTGGAGATTTATCTTGGCATTCTTAGTATAGAAAACGGGCACAGCTGTCTTGGGTCATTTATTTGAATTCTTCCTCTAAACCAGAGACTCTTACCAGAAGGTTTAAGAAAAACAGAATGTTTTCTTCATCCTAATCACTTCTGAATGGTCCATTAATCTACTGGTTTTGCTTTTCCAGTTCCTTTCACAGAAGCATTAAAAATGCATGTTCTTCATGCTCCGTACGGAGTAATGACTCTCCTAACTTTCTGTCCTTTCCTTCATGTTCCCATGCTGTCATCCTTTTGCCAGAAATGCTTCCAAAGGGCTGTGGATTCCTCGGCCCCATGCCCATTCAGGAAAACTCCTTTCTGTAGGATGTCTAATTCTAGGTCTCCTGCTTTCCTTCACGCCAGCACAGCACATTCAGGTAGGTAAGCAGTCCCCCTTTATGGTGATAAGATGTAGCTGAGAATGCACTCTAGGAAGTGGCAATTTGTAGAGCAAGCTGCAGGTCATATTCATGATTTTCAAGATTAGACTGCAGTACTCCCACCCCACTCCCGCCGCAACCATTATTGAAAGAAAGATGAATGCAGCATGGAAAGCTGTACTGCCCAATCCTCCGATAGCTCAGTTGGGAGAGCGGAGGACTGTAGTGGAGAAACAGAAATCCTTAGGTCGCTGGTTCAAATCCGGCTCGGAGGAGTTTCCCCTTTTTTGTTTTCCATAGCTGCTTTCTCTCTTGTTAAAACATTATGTGCCCCTCTGATTGAGAAACATTTCCCTAGCTCCAAATAAATGCTAGGACAGAAGGGTAGACTTCTTCTGCTTTCCAATGAAATTGACCACATAGTCATTTCTGAGGGATGTTGGAAGAGAAGTAAACAAGGACCTGCAGATCAGAATTCATTCCAAAGCCTTGACTAAATATATGAAGGCACTTGGAAGACTTCCAGTTTCATTGTACCAAGGTAGATGTTTCGGCAGCCGACCCAGCTAAAACTCACCTACAATGGGAGTGGCCATGGAAATGAAAGAGGGAATCTACAAAGACACCAACTCCTTAAAACTGAGCAAGATGCGATGTGGAGTAATAGTTTACAGATTTGGAGAAAATCTGAGATGTTTCTCTTGACAAAAGAAACACTGCAATGCCCTCTCTGAGGATCGAACTCAGGACCTTCAGATTATGAGACTGACGCGCTGCCTACTGCGCTAAGAAGGCTGCTCGAAACCGCTAACAAATGCGTCTACACACCATGAAGAGGGAAGGTAGCAAAAATGCTGTTCTCATGTTGGAATATCAATACAGTACGGTTGCCTCGCTGGATTAAAATCGTCTGCAGTTATAATGGTCAGAAGACTGCTCTTTCCCAGTGATTAAACCCACACCCCATACATTTAGCCATGCAAAAGAAATCAGGGCATACCATTCACCTCTCTAAGAAAGATCGTGCCATTTTTTCCCCCACATAACTGAGAATGAAATGGACTAAAACCCAGAATTAACATGCCGCCCCTAGCCGTAGATGCATCTAGATCTCAACGCTTTACATGCTAATGTAACATAGCTGTGTGTCCTGCAAAAAAGAGCAGGGGTACCTTAAGTCATCTCACAAGATGTGGAAGCGGCACTCAACCATATCCTTCTTTGATGTATCCTGAACCAGTTGCCTTGAATACTCTGGCTTTTTTCGATTGCATCTAGCTGTTGTGTGTGGGGAATTATTCATTCTAGAGTCAACCTTATTCCATAAAAAACGGTGCTAGAAAATCCAGCTGTAAGTCATGTGGAATTCCACACCTGACGCTTCCCATTCCAGTGTCATATGTGGTGAATGTACGTTCAATAGAATTCCAGCTTTCCATGTGTGGAGCAAGACCACCCTCTACAGGATGTGGGGATGTAGCTCAGTGGTAGAGCGCATGCTTAGCATGTATGAGGCCCCGGGTTCAATCCCCGGCATCTCCAGCTTTTCGCCATGCTAATCTTGCCGTTTGACAGATAGCTATGCTGGCATCATGACTAACGAAGTGAGATGTCATGCAGCTGGTGCCAGAACCCCACTTTCTTCGCCTTGCAAAACCTTTTGAAATGGGGCTATCTCATTTCCCGTGTTTATAGAAAAAAATAATCTTGCTTCCATAAGAAACCAAAGTGGAGATTTATCTTGGCATTCTTAGTATAGAAAACGGGCACAGCTGTCTTGGTCATTTATTTGAATTCTTCCTCTAAACCAGAGACTCTTACCAGAAGGTTTAAGAAAAACAGAATGTTTTCTTCATCCTAATCACTTCTGAATGGTCCATTAATCTACTGGTTTTGCTTTTCCAGTTCCTTTCACAGAAGCATTAAAAATGCATGTTCTTCATGCTCCGTACGGAGTAATGACTCTCCTAACTTTCTGTCCTTTCCTTCATGTTCCCATGCTGTCATCCTTTTGCCAGAAATGCTTCCAAAGGGCTGTGGATTCCTCGGCCCCATGCCCTTTCAGGAAAACTCCTTTCTGTAGGATGTCTAATTCTAGGTCCCCTGCTTTCCTTCACGCCAGCACAGCACATTCAGGTAGGTAAGCAGTCCCCCTTTATGGTGATAAGATGTAGCTGAGAATGCACTCTAGGAAGTGGCAATTTGTAGAGCAAGCTGCAGGTCATATTCATGATTTTCAAGATTAGACTGCAGTACTCCCACCCCACTCCCGCCGCAACCATTATTGAAAGAAAGATGAATGCAGCATGGAAAGCTGTACTGCCCAATCCTCCGATAGCTCAGTTGGGAGAGCGGAGGACTGTAGTGGAGAAACAGAAATCCTTAGGTCGCTGGTTCAAATCCGGCTCGGAGGAGTTTCCCCTTTTTTGTTTTCCATAGCTGCTTTCTCTCTTGTTAAAACATTATGTGCCCCTCTGATTGAGAAACATTTCCCTAGCTCCAAATAAATGCTAGGACAGAAGGGTAGACTTCTTCTGCTTTCCAATGAAATTGACCACATAGTCATTTCTGAGGGATGTTGGAAGAGAAGTAAACAAGGACCTGCAGATCAGAATTCATTCCAAAGCCTTGACTAAATATATGAAGGCACTTGGAAGACTTCCAGTTTCATTGTACCAAGGTAGATGTTTCGGCAGCCGACCCAGCTAAAACTCACCTACAATGAGAGTGGCCATGGAAATGAAAGAGGGAATCTACAAAGACACCAACTCCTTAAAACTGAGCAAGATGCGATGTGGAGTAATAGTTTACAGATTTGGAGAAAATCTGAGATGTTTCTCTTGACAAAAGAAACACTGCAATGCCCTCTCTGAGGATCGAACTCAGGACCTTCAGATTATGAGACTGACGCGCTGCCTACTGCGCTAAGAAGGCTGCTCGAAACCGCTAACAAATGCGTCTACACACCATGAAGAGGGAAGGTAGCAAAAATGCTGTTCTCATGTTGGAATATCAATACAGTACGGTTGCCTCGCTGGATTAAAATCGTCTGCAGTTATAATGGTCAGAAGACTGCTCTTTCCCAGTGATTAAACCCACACCCCATACATTTAGCCATGCAAAAGAAATCAGGGCATACCATTCACCTCTCTAAGAAAGATCGTGCCATTTTTTCCCCCACATAACTGAGAATGAAATGGACTAAAACCCAGAATTAACATGCCGCCCCTAGCCGTAGATGCATCTAGATCTCAACGCTTTACATGCTAATGTAACATAGCTGTGTGTCCTGCAAAAAAGAGCAGGGGTACCTTAAGTCATCTCACAAGATGTGGAAGCGGCACTCAACCATATCCTTCTTTGATGTATCCTGAACCAGTTGCCTTGAATACTCTGGCTTTTTTCGATTGCATCTAGCTGTTGTGTGTGGGGAATTATTCATTCTAGAGTCAACCTTATTCCATAAAAAACGGTGCTAGAAAATCCAGCTGTAAGTCATGTGGAATTCCACACCTGACGCTTCCCATTCCAGTGTCATATGTGGTGAATGTACGTTCAATAGAATTCCAGCTTTCCATGTGTGGAGCAAGACCACCCTCTACAGGATGTGGGGATGTAGCTCAGTGGTAGAGCGCATGCTTAGCATGTATGAGGCCCCGGGTTCAATCCCCGGCATCTCCAGCTTTTCGCCATGCTAATCTTGCCTTTTGACAGATAGCTAGGCTGGCATCATGACTAACGAAGTGAGATGTCATGCAGCTGGTGCCAGAACCCCACTTTCTTCGCCTTGCAAAACCTTTTGAAATGGGGCTATCTCATTTCCCGTGTTTATAGAAAAAAATAATCTTGCTTCCATAAGAAACCAAAGTGGAGATTTATCTTGGCATTCTTAGTATAGAAAACGGGCACAGCTGTCTTGGTCATTTATTTGAATTCTTCCTCTAAACCAGAGACTCTTACCAGAAGGTTTAAGAAAAACAGAATGTTTTCTTCATCCTAATCACTTCTGAATGGTCCATTAATCTACTGGTTTTGCTTTTCCAGTTCCTTTCACAGAAGCATTAAAAATGCATGTTCTTCATGCTCCGTACGGAGTAATGACTCTCCTAACTTTCTGTCCTTTCCTTCATGTTCCCATGCTGTCATCCTTTTGCCAGAAATGCTTCCAAAGGGCTGTGGATTCCTCGGCCCCATGCCCTTTCAGGAAAACTCCTTTCTGTAGGATGTCTAATTCTAGGTCCCCTGCTTTCCTTCACGCCAGCACAGCACATTCAGGTAGGTAAGCAGTCCCCCTTTATGGTGATAAGATGTAGCTGAGAATGCACTCTAGGAAGTGGCAATTTGTAGAGCAAGCTGCAGGTCATATTCATGATTTTCAAGATTAGACTGCAGTACTCCCACCCCACTCCCGCCGCAACCATTATTGAAAGAAAGATGAATGCAGCATGGAAAGCTGTACTGCCCAATCCTCCGATAGCTCAGTTGGGAGAGCGGAGGACTGTAGTGGAGAAACAGAAATCCTTAGGTCGCTGGTTCAAATCCGGCTCGGAGGAGTTTCCCCTTTTTTGTTTTCCATAGCTGCTTTCTCTCTTGTTAAAACATTATGTGCCCCTCTGATTGAGAAACATTTCCCTAGCTCCAAATAAATGCTAGGACAGAAGGGTAGACTTCTTCTGCTTTCCAATGAAATTGACCACATAGTCATTTCTGAGGGATGTTGGAAGAGAAGTAAACAAGGACCTGCAGATCAGAATTCATTCCAAAGCCTTGACTAAATATATGAAGGCACTTGGAAGACTTCCAGTTTCATTGTACCAAGGTAGATGTTTCGGCAGCCGACCCAGCTAAAACTCACCTACAATGAGAGTGGCCATGGAAATGAAAGAGGGAATCTACAAAGACACCAACTCCTTAAAACTGAGCAAGATGTGATGTGGAGTAATAGTTTACAGATTTGGAGAAAATCTGAGATGTTTCTCTTGACAAAAGAAACACTGCAATGCCCTCTCTGAGGATCGAACTCAGGACCTTCAGATTATGAGACTGACGCGCTGCCTACTGCGCTAAGAAGGCTGCTCGAAACCGCTAACAAATGCGTCTACACACCATGAAGAGGGAAGGTAGCAAAAATGCTGTTCTCATGTTGGAATATCAATACAGTACGGTTGCCTCGCTGGATTAAAATCGTCTGCAGTTATAATGGTCAGAAGACTGCTCTTTCCCAGTGATTAAACCCACACCCCATACATTTAGCCATGCAAAAGAAATCAGGGCATACCATTCACCTCTCTAAGAAAGATCGTGCCATTTTTTCCCCCACATAACTGAGAATGAAATGGACTAAAACCCAGAATTAACATGCCGCCCCTAGCCGTAGATGCATCTAGATCTCAACGCTTTACATGCTAATGTAACATAGCTGTGTGTCCTGCAAAAAAGAGCAGGGGTACCTTAAGTCATCTCACAAGATGTGGAAGCGGCACTCAACCATATCCTTCTTTGATGTATCCTGAACCAGTTGCCTTGAATACTCTGGCTTTTTTCGATTGCATCTAGCTGTTGTGTGTGGGGAATTATTCATTCTAGAGTCAACCTTATTCCATAAAAAACGGTGCTAGAAAATCCAGCTGTAAGTCATGTGGAATTCCACACCTGACGCTTCCCATTCCAGTGTCATATGTGGTGAATGTACGTTCAATAGAATTCCAGCTTTCCATGTGTGGAGCAAGACCACCCTCTACAGGATGTGGGGATGTAGCTCAGTGGTAGAGCGCATGCTTAGCATGTATGAGGCCCCGGGTTCAATCCCCGGCATCTCCAGCTTTTCGCCATGCTAATCTTGCCTTTTGACAGATAGCTAGGCTGGCATCATGACTAACGAAGTGAGATGTCATGCAGCTGGTGCCAGAACCCCACTTTCTTCGCCTTGCAAAACCTTTTGAAATGGGGCTATCTCATTTCCCGTGTTTATAGAAAAAAATAATCTTGCTTCCATAAGAAACCAAAGTGGAGATTTATCTTGGCATTCTTAGTATAGAAAACGGGCACAGCTGTCTTGGTCATTTATTTGAATTCTTCCTCTAAACCAGAGACTCTTACCAGAAGGTTTAAGAAAAACAGAATGTTTTCTTCATCCTAATCACTTCTGAATGGTCCATTAATCTACTGGTTTTGCTTTTCCAGTTCCTTTCACACAAGCATTAAAAATGCATGTTCTTCATGCTCCGTACGGAGTAATGACTCTCCTAACTTTCTGTCCTTTCCTTCATGTTCCCATGCTGTCATCCTTTTGCCAGAAATGCTTCCAAAGGGCTGTGGATTCCTCGGCCCCATGCCCATTCAGGAAAACTCCTTTCTGTAGGATGTCTAATTCTAGGTCCCCTGCTTTCCTTCACGCCAGCACAGCACATTCAGGTAGGTAAGCAGTCCCCCTTTATGGTGATAAGATGTAGCTGAGAATGCACTCTAGGAAGTGGCAATTTGTAGAGCAAGCTGCAGGTCATATTCATGATTTTCAAGATTAGACTGCAGTACTCCCACCCCACTCCCGCCGCAACCATTATTGAAAGAAAGATGAATGCAGCATGGAAAGCTGTACTGCCCAATCCTCCGATAGCTCAGTTGGGAGAGCGGAGGACTGTAGTGGAGAAACAGAAATCCTTAGGTCGCTGGTTCAAATCCGGCTCGGAGGAGTTTCCCCTTTTTTGTTTTCCATAGCTGCTTTCTCTCTTGTTAAAACATTATGTGCCCCTCTGATTGAGAAACATTTCCCTAGCTCCAAATAAATGCTAGGACAGAAGGGTAGACTTCTTCTGCTTTCCAATGAAATTGACCACATAGTCATTTCTGAGGGATGTTGGAAGAGAAGTAAACAAGGACCTGCAGATCAGAATTCATTCCAAAGCCTTGACTAAATATATGAAGGCACTTGGAAGACTTCCAGTTTCATTGTACCAAGGTAGATGTTTCGGCAGCCGACCCAGCTAAAACTCACCTACAATGAGAGTGGCCATGGAAATGAAAGAGGGAATCTACAAAGACACCAACTCCTTAAAACTGAGCAAGATGCGATGTGGAGTAATAGTTTACAGATTTGGAGAAAATCTGAGATGTTTCTCTTGACAAAAGAAACACTGCAATGCCCTCTCTGAGGATCGAACTCAGGACCTTCAGATTATGAGACTGACGCGCTGCCTACTGCGCTAAGAAGGCTGCTCGAAACCGCTAACAAATGCGTCTACACACCATGAAGAGGGAAGGTAGCAAAAATGCTGTTCTCATGTTGGAATATCAATACAGTACGGTTGCCTCGCTGGATTAAAATCGTCTGCAGTTATAATGGTCAGAAGACTGCTCTTTCCCAGTGATTAAACCCACACCCCATACATTTAGCCATGCAAAAGAAATCAGGGCATACCATTCACCTCTCTAAGAAAGATCGTGCCATTTTTTCCCCCACATAACTGAGAATGAAATGGACTAAAACCCAGAATTAACATGCCGCCCCTAGCCGTAGATGCATCTAGATCTCAACGCTTTACATGCTAATGTAACATAGCTGTGTGTCCTGCAAAAAAGAGCAGGGGTACCTTAAGTCATCTCACAAGATGTGGAAGCGGCACTCAACCATATCCTTCTTTGATGTATCCTGAACCAGTTGCCTTGAATACTCTGGCTTTTTTCGATTGCATCTAGCTGTTGTGTGTGGGGAATTATTCATTCTAGAGTCAACCTTATTCCATAAAAAACGGTGCTAGAAAATCCAGCTGTAAGTCATGTGGAATTCCACACCTGACGCTTCCCATTCCAGTGTCATATGTGGTGAATGTACGTTCAATAGAATTCCAGCTTTCCATGTGTGGAGCAAGACCACCCTCTACAGGATGTGGGGATGTAGCTCAGTGGTAGAGCGCATGCTTAGCATGTATGAGGCCCCGGGTTCAATCCCCGGCATCTCCAGCTTTTCGCCATGCTAATCTTGCCTTTTGACAGATAGCTAGGCTGGCATCATGACTAACGAAGTGAGATGTCATGCAGCTGGTGCCAGAACCCCACTTTCTTCGCCTTGCAAAACCTTTTGAAATGGGGCTATCTCATTTCCCGTGTTTATAGAAAAAAATAATCTTGCTTCCATAAGAAACCAAAGTGGAGATTTATCTTGGCATTCTTAGTATAGAAAACGGGCACAGCTGTCTTGGTCATTTATTTGAATTCTTCCTCTAAACCAGAGACTCTTACCAGAAGGTTTAAGAAAAACAGAATGTTTTCTTCATCCTAATCACTTCTGAATGGTCCATTAATCTACTGGTTTTGCTTTTCCAGTTCCTTTCACACAAGCATTAAAAATGCATGTTCTTCATGCTCCGTACGGAGTAATGACTCTCCTAACTTTCTGTCCTTTCCTTCATGTTCCCATGCTGTCATCCTTTTGCCAGAAATGCTTCCAAAGGGCTGTGGATTCCTCGGCCCCATGCCCATTCAGGAAAACTCCTTTCTGTAGGATGTCTAATTCTAGGTCCCCTGCTTTCCTTCACGCCAGCACAGCACATTCAGGTAGGTAAGCAGTCCCCCTTTATGGTGATAAGATGTAGCTGAGAATGCACTCTAGGAAGTGGCAATTTGTAGAGCAAGCTGCAGGTCATATTCATGATTTTCAAGATTAGACTGCAGTACTCCCACCCCACTCCCGCCGCAACCATTATTGAAAGAAAGATGAATGCAGCATGGAAAGCTGTACTGCCCAATCCTCCGATAGCTCAGTTGGGAGAGCGGAGGACTGTAGTGGAGAAACAGAAATCCTTAGGTCGCTGGTTCAAATCCGGCTCGGAGGAGTTTCCCCTTTTTTGTTTTCCATAGCTGCTTTCTCTCTTGTTAAAACATTATGTGCCCCTCTGATTGAGAAACATTTCCCTAGCTCCAAATAAATGCTAGGACAGAAGGGTAGACTTCTTCTGCTTTCCAATGAAATTGACCACATAGTCATTTCTGAGGGATGTTGGAAGAGAAGTAAACAAGGACCTGCAGATCAGAATTCATTCCAAAGCCTTGACTAAATATATGAAGGCACTTGGAAGACTTCCAGTTTCATTGTACCAAGGTAGATGTTTCGGCAGCCGACCCAGCTAAAACTCACCTACAATGAGAGTGGCCATGGAAATGAAAGAGGGAATCTACAAAGACACCAACTCCTTAAAACTGAGCAAGATGTGATGTGGAGTAATAGTTTACAGATTTGGAGAAAATCTGAGATGTTTCTCTTGACAAAAGAAACACTGCAATGCCCTCTCTGAGGATCGAACTCAGGACCTTCAGATTATGAGACTGACGCGCTGCCTACTGCGCTAAGAAGGCTGCTCGAAACCGCTAACAAATGCGTCTACACACCATGAAGAGGGAAGGTAGCAAAAATGCTGTTCTCATGTTGGAATATCAATACAGTACGGTTGCCTCGCTGGATTAAAATCGTCTGCAGTTATAATGGTCAGAAGACTGCTCTTTCCCAGTGATTAAACCCACACCCCATACATTTAGCCATGCAAAAGAAATCAGGGCATACCATTCACCTCTCTAAGAAAGATCGTGCCCTTTTTTCCCCCACATAACTGAGAATGAAATGGACTAAAACCCAGAATTAACATGCCGCCCCTAGCCGTAGATGCATCTAGATCTCAACGCTTTACATGCTAATGTAACATAGCTGTGTGTCCTGCAAAAAAGAGCAGGGGTACCTTAAGTCATCTCACAAGATGTGGAAGCGGCACTCAACCATATCCTTCTTTGATGTATCCTGAACCAGTTGCCTTGAATACTCTGGCTTTTTTCGATTGCATCTAGCTGTTGTGTGTGGGGAATTATTCATTCTAGAGTCAACCTTATTCCATAAAAAACGGTGCTAGAAAATCCAGCTGTAAGTCATGTGGAATTCCACACCTGACGCTTCCCATTCCAGTGTCATATGTGGTGAATGTACGTTCAATAGAATTCCAGCTTTCCATGTGTGGAGCAAGACCACCCTCTACAGGATGTGGGGATGTAGCTCAGTGGTAGAGCGCATGCTTAGCATGTATGAGGCCCCGGGTTCAATCCCCGGCATCTCCAGCTTTTCGCCATGCTAATCTTGCCGTTTGACAGATAGCTATGCTGGCATCATGACTAACGAAGTGAGATGTCATGCAGCTGGTGCCAGAACCCCACTTTCTTCGCCTTGCAAAACCTTTTGAAATGGGGCTATCTCATTTCCCGTGTTTATAGAAAAAAATAATCTTGCTTCCATAAGAAACCAAAGTGGAGATTTATCTTGGCATTCTTAGTATAGAAAACGGGCACAGCTGTCTTGGGTCATTTATTTGAATTCTTCCTCTAAACCAGAGACTCTTACCAGAAGGTTTAAGAAAAACAGAATGTTTTCTTCATCCTAATCACTTCTGAATGGTCCATTAATCTACTGGTTTTGCTTTTCCAGTTCCTTTCACAGAAGCATTAAAAATGCATGTTCTTCATGCTCCGTACGGAGTAATGACTCTCCTAACTTTCTGTCCTTTCCTTCATGTTCCCATGCTGTCATCCTTTTGCCAGAAATGCTTCCAAAGGGCTGTGGATTCCTCGGCCCCATGCCCTTTCAGGAAAACTCCTTTCTGTAGGATGTCTAATTCTAGGTCCCCTGCTTTCCTTCACGCCAGCACAGCACATTCAGGTAGGTAAGCAGTCCCCCTTTATGGTGATAAGATGTAGCTGAGAATGCACTCTAGGAAGTGGCAATTTGTAGAGCAAGCTGCAGGTCATATTCATGATTTTCAAGATTAGACTGCAGTACTCCCACCCCACTCCCGCCGCAACCATTATTGAAAGAAAGATGAATGCAGCATGGAAAGCTGTACTGCCCAATCCTCCGATAGCTCAGTTGGGAGAGCGGAGGACTGTAGTGGAGAAACAGAAATCCTTAGGTCGCTGGTTCAAATCCGGCTCGGAGGAGTTTCCCCTTTTTTGTTTTCCATAGCTGCTTTCTCTCTTGTTAAAACATTATGTGCCCCTCTGATTGAGAAACATTTCCCTAGCTCCAAATAAATGCTAGGACAGAAGGGTAGACTTCTTCTGCTTTCCAATGAAATTGACCACATAGTCATTTCTGAGGGATGTTGGAAGAGAAGTAAACAAGGACCTGCAGATCAGAATTCATTCCAAAGCCTTGACTAAATATATGAAGGCACTTGGAAGACTTCCAGTTTCATTGTACCAAGGTAGATGTTTCGGCAGCCGACCCAGCTAAAACTCACCTACAATGAGAGTGGCCATGGAAATGAAAGAGGGAATCTACAAAGACACCAACTCCTTAAAACTGAGCAAGATGCGATGTGGAGTAATAGTTTACAGATTTGGAGAAAATCTGAGATGTTTCTCTTGACAAAAGAAACACTGCAATGCCCTCTCTGAGGATCGAACTCAGGACCTTCAGATTATGAGACTGACGCGCTGCCTACTGCGCTAAGAAGGCTGCTCGAAACCGCTAACAAATGCGTCTACACACCATGAAGAGGGAAGGTAGCAAAAATGCTGTTCTCATGTTGGAATATCAATACAGTACGGTTGCCTCGCTGGATTAAAATCGTCTGCAGTTATAATGGTCAGAAGACTGCTCTTTCCCAGTGATTAAACCCACACCCCATACATTTAGCCATGCAAAAGAAATCAGGGCATACCATTCACCTCTCTAAGAAAGATCGTGCCATTTTTTCCCCCACATAACTGAGAATGAAATGGACTAAAACCCAGAATTAACATGCCGCCCCTAGCCGTAGATGCATCTAGATCTCAACGCTTTACATGCTAATGTAACATAGCTGTGTGTCCTGCAAAAAAGAGCAGGGGTACCTTAAGTCATCTCACAAGATGTGGAAGCGGCACTCAACCATATCCTTCTTTGATGTATCCTGAACCAGTTGCCTTGAATACTCTGGCTTTTTTCGATTGCATCTAGCTGTTGTGTGTGGGGAATTATTCATTCTAGAGTCAACCTTATTCCATAAAAAACGGTGCTAGAAAATCCAGCTGTAAGTCATGTGGAATTCCACACCTGACGCTTCCCATTCCAGTGTCATATGTGGTGAATGTACGTTCAATAGAATTCCAGCTTTCCATGTGTGGAGCAAGACCACCCTCTACAGGATGTGGGGATGTAGCTCAGTGGTAGAGCGCATGCTTAGCATGTATGAGGCCCCGGGTTCAATCCCCGGCATCTCCAGCTTTTCGCCATGCTAATCTTGCCTTTTGACAGATAGCTAGGCTGGCATCATGACTAACGAAGTGAGATGTCATGCAGCTGGTGCCAGAACCCCACTTTCTTCGCCTTGCAAAACCTTTTGAAATGGGGCTATCTCATTTCCCGTGTTTATAGAAAAAAATAATCTTGCTTCCATAAGAAACCAAAGTGGAGATTTATCTTGGCATTCTTAGTATAGAAAACGGGCACAGCTGTCTTGGTCATTTATTTGAATTCTTCCTCTAAACCAGAGACTCTTACCAGAAGGTTTAAGAAAAACAGAATGTTTTCTTCATCCTAATCACTTCTGAATGGTCCATTAATCTACTGGTTTTGCTTTTCCAGTTCCTTTCACAGAAGCATTAAAAATGCATGTTCTTCATGCTCCGTACGGAGTAATGACTCTCCTAACTTTCTGTCCTTTCCTTCATGTTCCCATGCTGTCATCCTTTTGCCAGAAATGCTTCCAAAGGGCTGTGGATTCCTCGGCCCCATGCCCTTTCAGGAAAACTCCTTTCTGTAGGATGTCTAATTCTAGGTCCCCTGCTTTCCTTCACGCCAGCACAGCACATTCAGGTAGGTAAGCAGTCCCCCTTTATGGTGATAAGATGTAGCTGAGAATGCACTCTAGGAAGTGGCAATTTGTAGAGCAAGCTGCAGGTCATATTCATGATTTTCAAGATTAGACTGCAGTACTCCCACCCCACTCCCGCCGCAACCATTATTGAAAGAAAGATGAATGCAGCATGGAAAGCTGTACTGCCCAATCCTCCGATAGCTCAGTTGGGAGAGCGGAGGACTGTAGTGGAGAAACAGAAATCCTTAGGTCGCTGGTTCAAATCCGGCTCGGAGGAGTTTCCCCTTTTTTGTTTTCCATAGCTGCTTTCTCTCTTGTTAAAACATTATGTGCCCCTCTGATTGAGAAACATTTCCCTAGCTCCAAATAAATGCTAGGACAGAAGGGTAGACTTCTTCTGCTTTCCAATGAAATTGACCACATAGTCATTTCTGAGGGATGTTGGAAGAGAAGTAAACAAGGACCTGCAGATCAGAATTCATTCCAAAGCCTTGACTAAATATATGAAGGCACTTGGAAGACTTCCAGTTTCATTGTACCAAGGTAGATGTTTCGGCAGCCGACCCAGCTAAAACTCACCTACAATGAGAGTGGCCATGGAAATGAAAGAGGGAATCTACAAAGACACCAACTCCTTAAAACTGAGCAAGATGTGATGTGGAGTAATAGTTTACAGATTTGGAGAAAATCTGAGATGTTTCTCTTGACAAAAGAAACACTGCAATGCCCTCTCTGAGGATCGAACTCAGGACCTTCAGATTATGAGACTGACGCGCTGCCTACTGCGCTAAGAAGGCTGCTCGAAACCGCTAACAAATGCGTCTACACACCATGAAGAGGGAAGGTAGCAAAAATGCTGTTCTCATGTTGGAATATCAATACAGTACGGTTGCCTCGCTGGATTAAAATCGTCTGCAGTTATAATGGTCAGAAGACTGCTCTTTCCCAGTGATTAAACCCACACCCCATACATTTAGCCATGCAAAAGAAATCAGGGCATACCATTCACCTCTCTAAGAAAGATCGTGCCATTTTTTCCCCCACATAACTGAGAATGAAATGGACTAAAACCCAGAATTAACATGCCGCCCCTAGCCGTAGATGCATCTAGATCTCAACGCTTTACATGCTAATGTAACATAGCTGTGTGTCCTGCAAAAAAGAGCAGGGGTACCTTAAGTCATCTCACAAGATGTGGAAGCGGCACTCAACCATATCCTTCTTTGATGTATCCTGAACCAGTTGCCTTGAATACTCTGGCTTTTTTCGATTGCATCTAGCTGTTGTGTGTGGGGAATTATTCATTCTAGAGTCAACCTTATTCCATAAAAAACGGTGCTAGAAAATCCAGCTGTAAGTCATGTGGAATTCCACACCTGACGCTTCCCATTCCAGTGTCATATGTGGTGAATGTACGTTCAATAGAATTCCAGCTTTCCATGTGTGGAGCAAGACCACCCTCTACAGGATGTGGGGATGTAGCTCAGTGGTAGAGCGCATGCTTAGCATGTATGAGGCCCCGGGTTCAATCCCCGGCATCTCCAGCTTTTCGCCATGCTAATCTTGCCTTTTGACAGATAGCTAGGCTGGCATCATGACTAACGAAGTGAGATGTCATGCAGCTGGTGCCAGAACCCCACTTTCTTCGCCTTGCAAAACCTTTTGAAATGGGGCTATCTCATTTCCCGTGTTTATAGAAAAAAATAATCTTGCTTCCATAAGAAACCAAAGTGGAGATTTATCTTGGCATTCTTAGTATAGAAAACGGGCACAGCTGTCTTGGTCATTTATTTGAATTCTTCCTCTAAACCAGAGACTCTTACCAGAAGGTTTAAGAAAAACAGAATGTTTTCTTCATCCTAATCACTTCTGAATGGTCCATTAATCTACTGGTTTTGCTTTTCCAGTTCCTTTCACACAAGCATTAAAAATGCATGTTCTTCATGCTCCGTACGGAGTAATGACTCTCCTAACTTTCTGTCCTTTCCTTCATGTTCCCATGCTGTCATCCTTTTGCCAGAAATGCTTCCAAAGGGCTGTGGATTCCTCGGCCCCATGCCCATTCAGGAAAACTCCTTTCTGTAGGATGTCTAATTCTAGGTCTCCTGCTTTCCTTCACGCCAGCACAGCACATTCAGGTAGGTAAGCAGTCCCCCTTTATGGTGATAAGATGTAGCTGAGAATGCACTCTAGGAAGTGGCAATTTGTAGAGCAAGCTGCAGGTCATATTCATGATTTTCAAGATTAGACTGCAGTACTCCCACCCCACTCCCGCCGCAACCATTATTGAAAGAAAGATGAATGCAGCATGGAAAGCTGTACTGCCCAATCCTCCGATAGCTCAGTTGGGAGAGCGGAGGACTGTAGTGGAGAAACAGAAATCCTTAGGTCGCTGGTTCAAATCCGGCTCGGAGGAGTTTCCCCTTTTTTGTTTTCCATAGCTGCTTTCTCTCTTGTTAAAACATTATGTGCCCCTCTGATTGAGAAACATTTCCCTAGCTCCAAATAAATGCTAGGACAGAAGGGTAGACTTCTTCTGCTTTCCAATGAAATTGACCACATAGTCATTTCTGAGGGATGTTGGAAGAGAAGTAAACAAGGACCTGCAGATCAGAATTCATTCCAAAGCCTTGACTAAATATATGAAGGCACTTGGAAGACTTCCAGTTTCATTGTACCAAGGTAGATGTTTCGGCAGCCGACCCAGCTAAAACTCACCTACAATGGGAGTGGCCATGGAAATGAAAGAGGGAATCTACAAAGACACCAACTCCTTAAAACTGAGCAAGATGCGATGTGGAGTAATAGTTTACAGATTTGGAGAAAATCTGAGATGTTTCTCTTGACAAAAGAAACACTGCAATGCCCTCTCTGAGGATCGAACTCAGGACCTTCAGATTATGAGACTGACGCGCTGCCTACTGCGCTAAGAAGGCTGCTCGAAACCGCTAACAAATGCGTCTACACACCATGAAGAGGGAAGGTAGCAAAAATGCTGTTCTCATGTTGGAATATCAATACAGTACGGTTGCCTCGCTGGATTAAAATCGTCTGCAGTTATAATGGTCAGAAGACTGCTCTTTCCCAGTGATTAAACCCACACCCCATACATTTAGCCATGCAAAAGAAATCAGGGCATACCATTCACCTCTCTAAGAAAGATCGTGCCATTTTTTCCCCCACATAACTGAGAATGAAATGGACTAAAACCCAGAATTAACATGCCGCCCCTAGCCGTAGATGCATCTAGATCTCAACGCTTTACATGCTAATGTAACATAGCTGTGTGTCCTGCAAAAAAGAGCAGGGGTACCTTAAGTCATCTCACAAGATGTGGAAGCGGCACTCAACCATATCCTTCTTTGATGTATCCTGAACCAGTTGCCTTGAATACTCTGGCTTTTTTCGATTGCATCTAGCTGTTGTGTGTGGGGAATTATTCATTCTAGAGTCAACCTTATTCCATAAAAAACGGTGCTAGAAAATCCAGCTGTAAGTCATGTGGAATTCCACACCTGACGCTTCCCATTCCAGTGTCATATGTGGTGAATGTACGTTCAATAGAATTCCAGCTTTCCATGTGTGGAGCAAGACCACCCTCTACAGGATGTGGGGATGTAGCTCAGTGGTAGAGCGCATGCTTAGCATGTATGAGGCCCCGGGTTCAATCCCCGGCATCTCCAGCTTTTCGCCATGCTAATCTTGCCTTTTGACAGATAGCTAGGCTGGCATCATGACTAACGAAGTGAGATGTCATGCAGCTGGTGCCAGAACCCCACTTTCTTCGCCTTGCAAAACCTTTTGAAATGGGGCTATCTCATTTCCCGTGTTTATAGAAAAAAATAATCTTGCTTCCATAAGAAACCAAAGTGGAGATTTATCTTGGCATTCTTAGTATAGAAAACGGGCACAGCTGTCTTGGTCATTTATTTGAATTCTTCCTCTAAACCAGAGACTCTTACCAGAAGGTTTAAGAAAAACAGAATGTTTTCTTCATCCTAATCACTTCTGAATGGTCCATTAATCTACTGGTTTTGCTTTTCCAGTTCCTTTCACAGAAGCATTAAAAATGCATGTTCTTCATGCTCCGTACGGAGTAATGACTCTCCTAACTTTCTGTCCTTTCCTTCATGTTCCCATGCTGTCATCCTTTTGCCAGAAATGCTTCCAAAGGGCTGTGGATTCCTCGGCCCCATGCCCTTTCAGGAAAACTCCTTTCTGTAGGATGTCTAATTCTAGGTCCCCTGCTTTCCTTCACGCCAGCACAGCACATTCAGGTAGGTAAGCAGTCCCCCTTTATGGTGATAAGATGTAGCTGAGAATGCACTCTAGGAAGTGGCAATTTGTAGAGCAAGCTGCAGGTCATATTCATGATTTTCAAGATTAGACTGCAGTACTCCCACCCCACTCCCGCCGCAACCATTATTGAAAGAAAGATGAATGCAGCATGGAAAGCTGTACTGCCCAATCCTCCGATAGCTCAGTTGGGAGAGCGGAGGACTGTAGTGGAGAAACAGAAATCCTTAGGTCGCTGGTTCAAATCCGGCTCGGAGGAGTTTCCCCTTTTTTGTTTTCCATAGCTGCTTTCTCTCTTGTTAAAACATTATGTGCCCCTCTGATTGAGAAACATTTCCCTAGCTCCAAATAAATGCTAGGACAGAAGGGTAGACTTCTTCTGCTTTCCAATGAAATTGACCACATAGTCATTTCTGAGGGATGTTGGAAGAGAAGTAAACAAGGACCTGCAGATCAGAATTCATTCCAAAGCCTTGACTAAATATATGAAGGCACTTGGAAGACTTCCAGTTTCATTGTACCAAGGTAGATGTTTCGGCAGCCGACCCAGCTAAAACTCACCTACAATGAGAGTGGCCATGGAAATGAAAGAGGGAATCTACAAAGACACCAACTCCTTAAAACTGAGCAAGATGTGATGTGGAGTAATAGTTTACAGATTTGGAGAAAATCTGAGATGTTTCTCTTGACAAAAGAAACACTGCAATGCCCTCTCTGAGGATCGAACTCAGGACCTTCAGATTATGAGACTGACGCGCTGCCTACTGCGCTAAGAAGGCTGCTCGAAACCGCTAACAAATGCGTCTACACACCATGAAGAGGGAAGGTAGCAAAAATGCTGTTCTCATGTTGGAATATCAATACAGTACGGTTGCCTCGCTGGATTAAAATCGTCTGCAGTTATAATGGTCAGAAGACTGCTCTTTCCCAGTGATTAAACCCACACCCCATACATTTAGCCATGCAAAAGAAATCAGGGCATACCATTCACCTCTCTAAGAAAGATCGTGCCATTTTTTCCCCCACATAACTGAGAATGAAATGGACTAAAACCCAGAATTAACATGCCGCCCCTAGCCGTAGATGCATCTAGATCTCAACGCTTTACATGCTAATGTAACATAGCTGTGTGTCCTGCAAAAAAGAGCAGGGGTACCTTAAGTCATCTCACAAGATGTGGAAGCGGCACTCAACCATATCCTTCTTTGATGTATCCTGAACCAGTTGCCTTGAATACTCTGGCTTTTTTCGATTGCATCTAGCTGTTGTGTGTGGGGAATTATTCATTCTAGAGTCAACCTTATTCCATAAAAAACGGTGCTAGAAAATCCAGCTGTAAGTCATGTGGAATTCCACACCTGACGCTTCCCATTCCAGTGTCATATGTGGTGAATGTACGTTCAATAGAATTCCAGCTTTCCATGTGTGGAGCAAGACCACCCTCTACAGGATGTGGGGATGTAGCTCAGTGGTAGAGCGCATGCTTAGCATGTATGAGGCCCCGGGTTCAATCCCCGGCATCTCCAGCTTTTCGCCATGCTAATCTTGCCTTTTGACAGATAGCTAGGCTGGCATCATGACTAACGAAGTGAGATGTCATGCAGCTGGTGCCAGAACCCCACTTTCTTCGCCTTGCAAAACCTTTTGAAATGGGGCTATCTCATTTCCCGTGTTTATAGAAAAAAATAATCTTGCTTCCATAAGAAACCAAAGTGGAGATTTATCTTGGCATTCTTAGTATAGAAAACGGGCACAGCTGTCTTGGTCATTTATTTGAATTCTTCCTCTAAACCAGAGACTCTTACCAGAAGGTTTAAGAAAAACAGAATGTTTTCTTCATCCTAATCACTTCTGAATGGTCCATTAATCTACTGGTTTTGCTTTTCCAGTTCCTTTCACACAAGCATTAAAAATGCATGTTCTTCATGCTCCGTACGGAGTAATGACTCTCCTAACTTTCTGTCCTTTCCTTCATGTTCCCATGCTGTCATCCTTTTGCCAGAAATGCTTCCAAAGGGCTGTGGATTCCTCGGCCCCATGCCCATTCAGGAAAACTCCTTTCTGTAGGATGTCTAATTCTAGGTCTCCTGCTTTCCTTCACGCCAGCACAGCACATTCAGGTAGGTAAGCAGTCCCCCTTTATGGTGATAAGATGTAGCTGAGAATGCACTCTAGGAAGTGGCAATTTGTAGAGCAAGCTGCAGGTCATATTCATGATTTTCAAGATTAGACTGCAGTACTCCCACCCCACTCCCGCCGCAACCATTATTGAAAGAAAGATGAATGCAGCATGGAAAGCTGTACTGCCCAATCCTCCGATAGCTCAGTTGGGAGAGCGGAGGACTGTAGTGGAGAAACAGAAATCCTTAGGTCGCTGGTTCAAATCCGGCTCGGAGGAGTTTCCCCTTTTTTGTTTTCCATAGCTGCTTTCTCTCTTGTTAAAACATTATGTGCCCCTCTGATTGAGAAACATTTCCCTAGCTCCAAATAAATGCTAGGACAGAAGGGTAGACTTCTTCTGCTTTCCAATGAAATTGACCACATAGTCATTTCTGAGGGATGTTGGAAGAGAAGTAAACAAGGACCTGCAGATCAGAATTCATTCCAAAGCCTTGACTAAATATATGAAGGCACTTGGAAGACTTCCAGTTTCATTGTACCAAGGTAGATGTTTCGGCAGCCGACCCAGCTAAAACTCACCTACAATGGGAGTGGCCATGGAAATGAAAGAGGGAATCTACAAAGACACCAACTCCTTAAAACTGAGCAAGATGCGATGTGGAGTAATAGTTTACAGATTTGGAGAAAATCTGAGATGTTTCTCTTGACAAAAGAAACACTGCAATGCCCTCTCTGAGGATCGAACTCAGGACCTTCAGATTATGAGACTGACGCGCTGCCTACTGCGCTAAGAAGGCTGCTCGAAACCGCTAACAAATGCGTCTACACACCATGAAGAGGGAAGGTAGCAAAAATGCTGTTCTCATGTTGGAATATCAATACAGTACGGTTGCCTCGCTGGATTAAAATCGTCTGCAGTTATAATGGTCAGAAGACTGCTCTTTCCCAGTGATTAAACCCACACCCCATACATTTAGCCATGCAAAAGAAATCAGGGCATACCATTCACCTCTCTAAGAAAGATCGTGCCATTTTTTCCCCCACATAACTGAGAATGAAATGGACTAAAACCCAGAATTAACATGCCGCCCCTAGCCGTAGATGCATCTAGATCTCAACGCTTTACATGCTAATGTAACATAGCTGTGTGTCCTGCAAAAAAGAGCAGGGGTACCTTAAGTCATCTCACAAGATGTGGAAGCGGCACTCAACCATATCCTTCTTTGATGTATCCTGAACCAGTTGCCTTGAATACTCTGGCTTTTTTCGATTGCATCTAGCTGTTGTGTGTGGGGAATTATTCATTCTAGAGTCAACCTTATTCCATAAAAAACGGTGCTAGAAAATCCAGCTGTAAGTCATGTGGAATTCCACACCTGACGCTTCCCATTCCAGTGTCATATGTGGTGAATGTACGTTCAATAGAATTCCAGCTTTCCATGTGTGGAGCAAGACCACCCTCTACAGGATGTGGGGATGTAGCTCAGTGGTAGAGCGCATGCTTAGCATGTATGAGGCCCCGGGTTCAATCCCCGGCATCTCCAGCTTTTCGCCATGCTAATCTTGCTGTTTGACAGATAGCTATGCTGGCATCATGACTAACGAAGTGAGATGTCATGCAGCTGGTGCCAGAACCCCACTTTCTTCGCCTTGCAAAACCTTTTGAAATGGGGCTATCTCATTTCCCGTGTTTATAGAAAAAAATAATCTTGCTTCCATAAGAAACCAAAGTGGAGATTTATCTTGGCATTCTTAGTATAGAAAACGGGCACAGCTGTCTTGGTCATTTATTTGAATTCTTCCTCTAAACCAGAGACTCTTACCAGAAGGTTTAAGAAAAACAGAATGTTTTCTTCATCCTAATCACTTCTGAATGGTCCATTAATCTACTGGTTTTGCTTTTCCAGTTCCTTTCACAGAAGCATTAAAAATGCATGTTCTTCATGCTCCGTACGGAGTAATGACTCTCCTAACTTTCTGTCCTTTCCTTCATGTTCCCATGCTGTCATCCTTTTGCCAGAAATGCTTCCAAAGGGCTGTGGATTCCTCGGCCCCATGCCCATTCAGGAAAACTCCTTTCTGTAGGATGTCTAATTCTAGGTCCCCTGCTTTCCTTCACGCCAGCACAGCACATTCAGGTAGGTAAGCAGTCCCCCTTTATGGTGATAAGATGTAGCTGAGAATGCACTCTAGGAAGTGGCAATTTGTAGAGCAAGCTGCAGGTCATATTCATGATTTTCAAGATTAGACTGCAGTACTCCCACCCCACTCCCGCCGCAACCATTATTGAAAGAAAGATGAATGCAGCATGGAAAGCTGTACTGCCCAATCCTCCGATAGCTCAGTTGGGAGAGCGGAGGACTGTAGTGGAGAAACAGAAATCCTTAGGTCGCTGGTTCAAATCCGGCTCGGAGGAGTTTCCCCTTTTTTGTTTTCCATAGCTGCTTTCTCTCTTGTTAAAACATTATGTGCCCCTCTGATTGAGAAACATTTCCCTAGCTCCAAATAAATGCTAGGACAGAAGGGTAGACTTCTTCTGCTTTCCAATGAAATTGACCACATAGTCATTTCTGAGGGATGTTGGAAGAGAAGTAAACAAGGACCTGCAGATCAGAATTCATTCCAAAGCCTTGACTAAATATATGAAGGCACTTGGAAGACTTCCAGTTTCATTGTACCAAGGTAGATGTTTCGGCAGCCGACCCAGCTAAAACTCACCTACAATGGGAGTGGCCATGGAAATGAAAGAGGGAATCTACAAAGACACCAACTCCTTAAAACTGAGCAAGATGCGATGTGGAGTAATAGTTTACAGATTTGGAGAAAATCTGAGATGTTTCTCTTGACAAAAGAAACACTGCAATGCCCTCTCTGAGGATCGAACTCAGGACCTTCAGATTATGAGACTGACGCGCTGCCTACTGCGCTAAGAAGGCTGCTCGAAACCGCTAACAAATGCGTCTACACACCATGAAGAGGGAAGGTAGCAAAAATGCTGTTCTCATGTTGGAATATCAATACAGTACGGTTGCCTCGCTGGATTAAAATCGTCTGCAGTTATAATGGTCAGAAGACTGCTCTTTCCCAGTGATTAAACCCACACCCCATACATTTAGCCATGCAAAAGAAATCAGGGCATACCATTCACCTCTCTAAGAAAGATCGTGCCATTTTTTCCCCCACATAACTGAGAATGAAATGGACTAAAACCCAGAATTAACATGCCGCCCCTAGCCGTAGATGCATCTAGATCTCAACGCTTTACATGCTAATGTAACATAGCTGTGTGTCCTGCAAAAAAGAGCAGGGGTACCTTAAGTCATCTCACAAGATGTGGAAGCGGCACTCAACCATATCCTTCTTTGATGTATCCTGAACCAGTTGCCTTGAATACTCTGGCTTTTTTCGATTGCATCTAGCTGTTGTGTGTGGGGAATTATTCATTCTAGAGTCAACCTTATTCCATAAAAAACGGTGCTAGAAAATCCAGCTGTAAGTCATGTGGAATTCCACACCTGACGCTTCCCATTCCAGTGTCATATGTGGTGAATGTACGTTCAATAGAATTCCAGCTTTCCATGTGTGGAGCAAGACCACCCTCTACAGGATGTGGGGATGTAGCTCAGTGGTAGAGCGCATGCTTAGCATGTATGAGGCCCCGGGTTCAATCCCCGGCATCTCCAGCTTTTCGCCATGCTAATCTTGCCGTTTGACAGATAGCTATGCTGGCATCATGACTAACGAAGTGAGATGTCATGCAGCTGGTGCCAGAACCCCACTTTCTTCGCCTTGCAAAACCTTTTGAAATGGGGCTATCTCATTTCCCGTGTTTATAGAAAAAAATAATCTTGCTTCCATAAGAAACCAAAGTGGAGATTTATCTTGGCATTCTTAGTATAGAAAACGGGCACAGCTGTCTTGGTCATTTATTTGAATTCTTCCTCTAAACCAGAGACTCTTACCAGAAGGTTTAAGAAAAACAGAATGTTTTCTTCATCCTAATCACTTCTGAATGGTCCATTAATCTACTGGTTTTGCTTTTCCAGTTCCTTTCACAGAAGCATTAAAAATGCATGTTCTTCATGCTCCGTACGGAGTAATGACTCTCCTAACTTTCTGTCCTTTCCTTCATGTTCCCATGCTGTCATCCTTTTGCCAGAAATGCTTCCAAAGGGCTGTGGATTCCTCGGCCCCATGCCCTTTCAGGAAAACTCCTTTCTGTAGGATGTCTAATTCTAGGTCCCCTGCTTTCCTTCACGCCAGCACAGCACATTCAGGTAGGTAAGCAGTCCCCCTTTATGGTGATAAGATGTAGCTGAGAATGCACTCTAGGAAGTGGCAATTTGTAGAGCAAGCTGCAGGTCATATTCATGATTTTCAAGATTAGACTGCAGTACTCCCACCCCACTCCCGCCGCAACCATTATTGAAAGAAAGATGAATGCAGCATGGAAAGCTGTACTGCCCAATCCTCCGATAGCTCAGTTGGGAGAGCGGAGGACTGTAGTGGAGAAACAGAAATCCTTAGGTCGCTGGTTCAAATCCGGCTCGGAGGAGTTTCCCCTTTTTTGTTTTCCATAGCTGCTTTCTCTCTTGTTAAAACATTATGTGCCCCTCTGATTGAGAAACATTTCCCTAGCTCCAAATAAATGCTAGGACAGAAGGGTAGACTTCTTCTGCTTTCCAATGAAATTGACCACATAGTCATTTCTGAGGGATGTTGGAAGAGAAGTAAACAAGGACCTGCAGATCAGAATTCATTCCAAAGCCTTGACTAAATATATGAAGGCATTTGGAAGACTTCCAGTTTCATTGTACCAAGGTAGATGTTTCGGCAGCCGACCCAGCTAAAACTCACCTACAATGAGAGTGGCCATGGAAATGAAAGAGGGAATCTACAAAGACACCAACTCCTTAAAACTGAGCAAGATGTGATGTGGAGTAATAGTTTACAGATTTGGAGAAAATCTGAGATGTTTCTCTTGACAAAAGAAACACTGCAATGCCCTCTCTGAGGATCGAACTCAGGACCTTCAGATTATGAGACTGACGCGCTGCCTACTGCGCTAAGAAGGCTGCTCGAAACCGCTAACAAATGCGTCTACACACCATGAAGAGGGAAGGTAGCAAAAATGCTGTTCTCATGTTGGAATATCAATACAGTACGGTTGCCTCGCTGGATTAAAATCGTCTGCAGTTATAATGGTCAGAAGACTGCTCTTTCCCAGTGATTAAACCCACACCCCATACATTTAGCCATGCAAAAGAAATCAGGGCATACCATTCACCTCTCTAAGAAAGATCGTGCCATTTTTTCCCCCACATAACTGAGAATGAAATGGACTAAAACCCAGAATTAACATGCCGCCCCTAGCCGTAGATGCATCTAGATCTCAACGCTTTACATGCTAATGTAACATAGCTGTGTGTCCTGCAAAAAAGAGCAGGGGTACCTTAAGTCATCTCACAAGATGTGGAAGCGGCACTCAACCATATCCTTCTTTGATGTATCCTGAACCAGTTGCCTTGAATACTCTGGCTTTTTTCGATTGCATCTAGCTGTTGTGTGTGGGGAATTATTCATTCTAGAGTCAACCTTATTCCATAAAAAACGGTGCTAGAAAATCCAGCTGTAAGTCATGTGGAATTCCACACCTGACGCTTCCCATTCCAGTGTCATATGTGGTGAATGTACGTTCAATAGAATTCCAGCTTTCCATGTGTGGAGCAAGACCACCCTCTACAGGATGTGGGGATGTAGCTCAGTGGTAGAGCGCATGCTTAGCATGTATGAGGCCCCGGGTTCAATCCCCGGCATCTCCAGCTTTTCGCCATGCTAATCTTGCCGTTTGACAGATAGCTATGCTGGCATCATGACTAACGAAGTGAGATGTCATGCAGCTGGTGCCAGAACCCCACTTTCTTCGCCTTGCAAAACCTTTTGAAATGGGGCTATCTCATTTCCCGTGTTTATAGAAAAAAATAATCTTGCTTCCATAAGAAACCAAAGTGGAGATTTATCTTGGCATTCTTAGTATAGAAAACGGGCACAGCTGTCTTGGTCATTTATTTGAATTCTTCCTCTAAACCAGAGACTCTTACCAGAAGGTTTAAGAAAAACAGAATGTTTTCTTCATCCTAATCACTTCTGAATGGTCCATTAATCTACTGGTTTTGCTTTTCCAGTTCCTTTCACAGAAGCATTAAAAATGCATGTTCTTCATGCTCCGTACGGAGTAATTACTCTCCTAACTTTCTGTCCTTTCCTTCATGTTCCCATGCTGTCATCCTTTTGCCAGAAATGCTTCCAAAGGGCTGTGGATTCCTCGGCCCCATGCCCTTTCAGGAAAACTCCTTTCTGTAGGATGTCTAATTCTAGGTCCCCTGCTTTCCTTCACGCCAGCACAGCACATTCAGGTAGGTAAGCAGTCCCCCTTTATGGTGATAAGATGTAGCTGAGAATGCACTCTAGGAAGTGGCAATTTGTAGAGCAAGCTGCAGGTCATATTCATGATTTTCAAGATTAGACTGCAGTACTCCCACCCCACTCCCGCCGCAACCATTATTGAAAGAAAGATGAATGCAGCATGGAAAGCTGTACTGCCCAATCCTCCGATAGCTCAGTTGGGAGAGCGGAGGACTGTAGTGGAGAAACAGAAATCCTAAGGTCGCTGGTTCAAATCCGGCTCGGAGGAGTTTCCCCTTTTTTGTTTTCCATAGCTGCTTTCTCTCTTGTTAAAACATTATGTGCCCCTCTGATTGAGAAACATTTCCCTAGCTCCAAATAAATGCTAGGACAGAAGGGTAGACTTCTTCTGCTTTCCAATGAAATTGACCACATAGTCATTTCTGAGGGATGTTGGAAGAGAAGTAAACAAGGACCTGCAGATCAGAATTCATTCCAAAGCCTTGACTAAATATATGAAGGCATTTGGAAGACTTCCAGTTTCATTGTACCAAGGTAGATGTTTCGGCAGCCGACCCAGCTAAAACTCACCTACAATGAGAGTGGCCATGGAAATGAAAGAGGGAATCTACAAAGACACCAACTCCTTAAAACTGAGCAAGATGTGATGTGGAGTAATAGTTTACAGATTTGGAGAAAATCTGAGATGTTTCTCTTGACAAAAGAAACACTGCAATGCCCTCTCTGAGGATCGAACTCAGGACCTTCAGATTATGAGACTGACGCGCTGCCTACTGCGCTAAGAAGGCTGCTCGAAACCGCTAACAAATGCGTCTACACACCATGAAGAGGGAAGGTAGCAAAAATGCTGTTCTCATGTTGGAATATCAATACAGTACGGTTGCCTCGCTGGATTAAAATCGTCTGCAGTTATAATGGTCAGAAGACTGCTCTTTCCCAGTGATTAAACCCACACCCCATACATTTAGCCATGCAAAAGAAATCAGGGCATACCATTCACCTCTCTAAGAAAGATCGTGCCATTTTTTCCCCCACATAACTGAGAATGAAATGGACTAAAACCCAGAATTAACATGCCGCCCCTAGCCGTAGATGCATCTAGATCTCAACGCTTTACATGCTAATGTAACATAGCTGTGTGTCCTGCAAAAAAGAGCAGGGGTACCTTAAGTCATCTCACAAGATGTGGAAGCGGCACTCAACCATATCCTTCTTTGATGTATCCTGAACCAGTTGCCTTGAATACTCTGGCTTTTTTCGATTGCATCTAGCTGTTGTGTGTGGGGAATTATTCATTCTAGAGTCAACCTTATTCCATAAAAAACGGTGCTAGAAAATCCAGCTGTAAGTCATGTGGAATTCCACACCTGACGCTTCCCATTCCAGTGTCATATGTGGTGAATGTACGTTCAATAGAATTCCAGCTTTCCATGTGTGGAGCAAGACCACCCTCTACAGGATGTGGGGATGTAGCTCAGTGGTAGAGCGCATGCTTAGCATGTATGAGGCCCCGGGTTCAATCCCCGGCATCTCCAGCTTTTCGCCATGCTAATCTTGCCTTTTGACAGATAGCTAGGCTGGCATCATGACTAACGAAGTGAGATGTCATGCAGCTGGTGCCAGAACCCCACTTTCTTCGCCTTGCAAAACCTTTTGAAATGGGGCTATCTCATTTCCCGTGTTTATAGAAAAAAATAATCTTGCTTCCATAAGAAACCAAAGTGGAGATTTATCTTGGCATTCTTAGTATAGAAAACGGGCACAGCTGTCTTGGTCATTTATTTGAATTCTTCCTCTAAACCAGAGACTCTTACCAGAAGGTTTAAGAAAAACAGAATGTTTTCTTCATCCTAATCACTTCTGAATGGTCCATTAATCTACTGGTTTTGCTTTTCCAGTTCCTTTCACAGAAGCATTAAAAATGCATGTTCTTCATGCTCCGTACGGAGTAATGACTCTCCTAACTTTCTGTCCTTTCCTTCATGTTCCCATGCTGTCATCCTTTTGCCAGAAATGCTTCCAAAGGGCTGTGGATTCCTCGGCCCCATGCCCTTTCAGGAAAACTCCTTTCTGTAGGATGTCTAATTCTAGGTCCCCTGCTTTCCTTCACGCCAGCACAGCACATTCAGGTAGGTAAGCAGTCCCCCTTTATGGTGATAAGATGTAGCTGAGAATGCACTCTAGGAAGTGGCAATTTGTAGAGCAAGCTGCAGGTCATATTCATGATTTTCAAGATTAGACTGCAGTACTCCCACCCCACTCCCGCCGCAACCATTATTGAAAGAAAGATGAATGCAGCATGGAAAGCTGTACTGCCCAATCCTCCGATAGCTCAGTTGGGAGAGCGGAGGACTGTAGTGGAGAAACAGAAATCCTTAGGTCGCTGGTTCAAATCCGGCTCGGAGGAGTTTCCCCTTTTTTGTTTTCCATAGCTGCTTTCTCTCTTGTTAAAACATTATGTGCCCCTCTGATTGAGAAACATTTCCCTAGCTCCAAATAAATGCTAGGACAGAAGGGTAGACTTCTTCTGCTTTCCAATGAAATTGACCACATAGTCATTTCTGAGGGATGTTGGAAGAGAAGTAAACAAGGACCTGCAGATCAGAATTCATTCCAAAGCCTTGACTAAATATATGAAGGCACTTGGAAGACTTCCAGTTTCATTGTACCAAGGTAGATGTTTCGGCAGCCGACCCAGCTAAAACTCACCTACAATGAGAGTGGCCATGGAAATGAAAGAGGGAATCTACAAAGACACCAACTCCTTAAAACTGAGCAAGATGTGATGTGGAGTAATAGTTTACAGATTTGGAGAAAATCTGAGATGTTTCTCTTGACAAAAGAAACACTGCAATGCCCTCTCTGAGGATCGAACTCAGGACCTTCAGATTATGAGACTGACGCGCTGCCTACTGCGCTAAGAAGGCTGCTCGAAACCGCTAACAAATGCGTCTACACACCATGAAGAGGGAAGGTAGCAAAAATGCTGTTCTCATGTTGGAATATCAATACAGTACGGTTGCCTCGCTGGATTAAAATCGTCTGCAGTTATAATGGTCAGAAGACTGCTCTTTCCCAGTGATTAAACCCACACCCCATACATTTAGCCATGCAAAAGAAATCAGGGCATACCATTCACCTCTCTAAGAAAGATCGTGCCATTTTTTCCCCCACATAACTGAGAATGAAATGGACTAAAACCCAGAATTAACATGCCGCCCCTAGCCGTAGATGCATCTAGATCTCAACGCTTTACATGCTAATGTAACATAGCTGTGTGTCCTGCAAAAAAGAGCAGGGGTACCTTAAGTCATCTCACAAGATGTGGAAGCGGCACTCAACCATATCCTTCTTTGATGTATCCTGAACCAGTTGCCTTGAATACTCTGGCTTTTTTCGATTGCATCTAGCTGTTGTGTGTGGGGAATTATTCATTCTAGAGTCAACCTTATTCCATAAAAAACGGTGCTAGAAAATCCAGCTGTAAGTCATGTGGAATTCCACACCTGACGCTTCCCATTCCAGTGTCATATGTGGTGAATGTACGTTCAATAGAATTCCAGCTTTCCATGTGTGGAGCAAGACCACCCTCTACAGGATGTGGGGATGTAGCTCAGTGGTAGAGCGCATGCTTAGCATGTATGAGGCCCCGGGTTCAATCCCCGGCATCTCCAGCTTTTCGCCATGCTAATCTTGCCTTTTGACAGATAGCTAGGCTGGCATCATGAGTAAGGAAGTGAGATGTCATGCAGCTGGTGCCAGAACCCCACTTTCTTCGCCTTGCAAAACCTTTTGAAATGGGGCTATCTCATTTCCCGTGTTTATAGAAAAAAATAATCTTGCTTCCATAAGAAACCAAAGTGGAGATTTATCTTGGCATTCTTAGTATAGAAAACGGGCACAGCTGTCTTGGTCATTTATTTGAATTCTTCCTCTAAACCAGAGACTCTTACCAGAAGGTTTAAGAAAAACAGAATGTTTTCTTCATCCTAATCACTTCTGAATGGTCCATTAATCTACTGGTTTTGCTTTTCCAGTTCCTTTCACAGAAGCATTAAAAATGCATGTTCTTCATGCTCCGTACGGAGTAATGACTCTCCTAACTTTCTGTCCTTTCCTTCATGTTCCCATGCTGTCATCCTTTTGCCAGAAATGCTTCCAAAGGGCTGTGGATTCCTCGGCCCCATGCCCTTTCAGGAAAACTCCTTTCTGTAGGATGTCTAATTCTAGGTCCCCTGCTTTCCTTCACGCCAGCACAGCACATTCAGGTAGGTAAGCAGTCCCCCTTTATGGTGATAAGATGTAGCTGAGAATGCACTCTAGGAAGTGGCAATTTGTAGAGCAAGCTGCAGGTCATATTCATGATTTTCAAGATTAGACTGCAGTACTCCCACCCCACTCCCGCCGCAACCATTATTGAAAGAAAGATGAATGCAGCATGGAAAGCTGTACTGCCCAATCCTCCGATAGCTCAGTTGGGAGAGCGGAGGACTGTAGTGGAGAAACAGAAATCCTTAGGTCGCTGGTTCAAATCCGGCTCGGAGGAGTTTCCCCTTTTTTGTTTTCCATAGCTGCTTTCTCTCTTGTTAAAACATTATGTGCCCCTCTGATTGAGAAACATTTCCCTAGCTCCAAATAAATGCTAGGACAGAAGGGTAGACTTCTTCTGCTTTCCAATGAAATTGACCACATAGTCATTTCTGAGGGATGTTGGAAGAGAAGTAAACAAGGACCTGCAGATCAGAATTCATTCCAAAGCCTTGACTAAATATATGAAGGCATTTGGAAGACTTCCAGTTTCATTGTACCAAGGTAGATGTTTCGGCAGCCGACCCAGCTAAAACTCACCTACAATGAGAGTGGCCATGGAAATGAAAGAGGGAATCTACAAAGACACCAACTCCTTAAAACTGAGCAAGATGTGATGTGGAGTAATAGTTTACAGATTTGGAGAAAATCTGAGATGTTTCTCTTGACAAAAGAAACACTGCAATGCCCTCTCTGAGGATCGAACTCAGGACCTTCAGATTATGAGACTGACGCGCTGCCTACTGCGCTAAGAAGGCTGCTCGAAACCGCTAACAAATGCGTCTACACACCATGAAGAGGGAAGGTAGCAAAAATGCTGTTCTCATGTTGGAATATCAATACAGTACGGTTGCCTCGCTGGATTAAAATCGTCTGCAGTTATAATGGTCAGAAGACTGCTCTTTCCCAGTGATTAAACCCACACCCCATACATTTAGCCATGCAAAAGAAATCAGGGCATACCATTCACCTCTCTAAGAAAGATCGTGCCATTTTTTCCCCCACATAACTGAGAATGAAATGGACTAAAACCCAGAATTAACATGCCGCCCCTAGCCGTAGATGCATCTAGATCTCAACGCTTTACATGCTAATGTAACATAGCTGTGTGTCCTGCAAAAAAGAGCAGGGGTACCTTAAGTCATCTCACAAGATGTGGAAGCGGCACTCAACCATATCCTTCTTTGATGTATCCTGAACCAGTTGCCTTGAATACTCTGGCTTTTTTCGATTGCATCTAGCTGTTGTGTGTGGGGAATTATTCATTCTAGAGTCAACCTTATTCCATAAAAAACGGTGCTAGAAAATCCAGCTGTAAGTCATGTGGAATTCCACACCTGACGCTTCCCATTCCAGTGTCATATGTGGTGAATGTACGTTCAATAGAATTCCAGCTTTCCATGTGTGGAGCAAGACCACCCTCTACAGGATGTGGGGATGTAGCTCAGTGGTAGAGCGCATGCTTAGCATGTATGAGGCCCCGGGTTCAATCCCCGGCATCTCCAGCTTTTCGCCATGCTAATCTTGCCTTTTGACAGATAGCTAGGCTGGCATCATGAGTAAGGAAGTGAGATGTCATGCAGCTGGTGCCAGAACCCCACTTTCTTCGCCTTGCAAAACCTTTTGAAATGGGGCTATCTCATTTCCCGTGTTTATAGAAAAAAATAATCTTGCTTCCATAAGAAACCAAAGTGGAGATTTATCTTGGCATTCTTAGTATAGAAAACGGGCACAGCTGTCTTGGTCATTTATTTGAATTCTTCCTCTAAACCAGAGACTCTTACCAGAAGGTTTAAGAAAAACAGAATGTTTTCTTCATCCTAATCACTTCTGAATGGTCCATTAATCTACTGGTTTTGCTTTTCCAGTTCCTTTCACAGAAGCATTAAAAATGCATGTTCTTCATGCTCCGTACGGAGTAATGACTCTCCTAACTTTCTGTCCTTTCCTTCATGTTCCCATGCTGTCATCCTTTTGCCAGAAATGCTTCCAAAGGGCTGTGGATTCCTCGGCCCCATGCCCTTTCAGGAAAACTCCTTTCTGTAGGATGTCTAATTCTAGGTCCCCTGCTTTCCTTCACGCCAGCACAGCACATTCAGGTAGGTAAGCAGTCCCCCTTTATGGTGATAAGATGTAGCTGAGAATGCACTCTAGGAAGTGGCAATTTGTAGAGCAAGCTGCAGGTCATATTCATGATTTTCAAGATTAGACTGCAGTACTCCCACCCCACTCCCGCCGCAACCATTATTGAAAGAAAGATGAATGCAGCATGGAAAGCTGTACTGCCCAATCCTCCGATAGCTCAGTTGGGAGAGCGGAGGACTGTAGTGGAGAAACAGAAATCCTTAGGTCGCTGGTTCAAATCCGGCTCGGAGGAGTTTCCCCTTTTTTGTTTTCCATAGCTGCTTTCTCTCTTGTTAAAACATTATGTGCCCCTCTGATTGAGAAACATTTCCCTAGCTCCAAATAAATGCTAGGACAGAAGGGTAGACTTCTTCTGCTTTCCAATGAAATTGACCACATAGTCATTTCTGAGGGATGTTGGAAGAGAAGTAAACAAGGACCTGCAGATCAGAATTCATTCCAAAGCCTTGACTAAATATATGAAGGCACTTGGAAGACTTCCAGTTTCATTGTACCAAGGTAGATGTTTCGGCAGCCGACCCAGCTAAAACTCACCTACAATGAGAGTGGCCATGGAAATGAAAGAGGGAATCTACAAAGACACCAACTCCTTAAAACTGAGCAAGATGTGATGTGGAGTAATAGTTTACAGATTTGGAGAAAATCTGAGATGTTTCTCTTGACAAAAGAAACACTGCAATGCCCTCTCTGAGGATCGAACTCAGGACCTTCAGATTATGAGACTGACGCGCTGCCTACTGCGCTAAGAAGGCTGCTCGAAACCGCTAACAAATGCGTCTACACACCATGAAGAGGGAAGGTAGCAAAAATGCTGTTCTCATGTTGGAATATCAATACAGTACGGTTGCCTCGCTGGATTAAAATCGTCTGCAGTTATAATGGTCAGAAGACTGCTCTTTCCCAGTGATTAAACCCACACCCCATACATTTAGCCATGCAAAAGAAATCAGGGCATACCATTCACCTCTCTAAGAAAGATCGTGCCATTTTTTCCCCCACATAACTGAGAATGAAATGGACTAAAACCCAGAATTAACATGCCGCCCCTAGCCGTAGATGCATCTAGATCTCAACGCTTTACATGCTAATGTAACATAGCTGTGTGTCCTGCAAAAAAGAGCAGGGGTACCTTAAGTCATCTCACAAGATGTGGAAGCGGCACTCAACCATATCCTTCTTTGATGTATCCTGAACCAGTTGCCTTGAATACTCTGGCTTTTTTCGATTGCATCTAGCTGTTGTGTGTGGGGAATTATTCATTCTAGAGTCAACCTTATTCCATAAAAAACGGTGCTAGAAAATCCAGCTGTAAGTCATGTGGAATTCCACACCTGACGCTTCCCATTCCAGTGTCATATGTGGTGAATGTACGTTCAATAGAATTCCAGCTTTCCATGTGTGGAGCAAGACCACCCTCTACAGGATGTGGGGATGTAGCTCAGTGGTAGAGCGCATGCTTAGCATGTATGAGGCCCCGGGTTCAATCCCCGGCATCTCCAGCTTTTCGCCATGCTAATCTTGCCTTTTGACAGATAGCTAGGCTGGCATCATGACTAACGAAGTGAGATGTCATGCAGCTGGTGCCAGAACCCCACTTTCTTCGCCTTGCAAAACCTTTTGAAATGGGGCTATCTCATTTCCCGTGTTTATAGAAAAAAATAATCTTGCTTCCATAAGAAACCAAAGTGGAGATTTATCTTGGCATTCTTAGTATAGAAAACGGGCACAGCTGTCTTGGTCATTTATTTGAATTCTTCCTCTAAACCAGAGACTCTTACCAGAAGGTTTAAGAAAAACAGAATGTTTTCTTCATCCTAATCACTTCTGAATGGTCCATTAATCTACTGGTTTTGCTTTTCCAGTTCCTTTCACAGAAGCATTAAAAATGCATGTTCTTCATGCTCCGTACGGAGTAATGACTCTCCTAACTTTCTGTCCTTTCCTTCATGTTCCCATGCTGTCATCCTTTTGCCAGAAATGCTTCCAAAGGGCTGTGGATTCCTCGGCCCCATGCCCTTTCAGGAAAACTCCTTTCTGTAGGATGTCTAATTCTAGGTCCCCTGCTTTCCTTCACGCCAGCACAGCACATTCAGGTAGGTAAGCAGTCCCCCTTTATGGTGATAAGATGTAGCTGAGAATGCACTCTAGGAAGTGGCAATTTGTAGAGCAAGCTGCAGGTCATATTCATGATTTTCAAGATTAGACTGCAGTACTCCCACCCCACTCCCGCCGCAACCATTATTGAAAGAAAGATGAATGCAGCATGGAAAGCTGTACTGCCCAATCCTCCGATAGCTCAGTTGGGAGAGCGGAGGACTGTAGTGGAGAAACAGAAATCCTTAGGTCGCTGGTTCAAATCCGGCTCGGAGGAGTTTCCCCTTTTTTGTTTTCCATAGCTGCTTTCTCTCTTGTTAAAACATTATGTGCCCCTCTGATTGAGAAACATTTCCCTAGCTCCAAATAAATGCTAGGACAGAAGGGTAGACTTCTTCTGCTTTCCAATGAAATTGACCACATAGTCATTTCTGAGGGATGTTGGAAGAGAAGTAAACAAGGACCTGCAGATCAGAATTCATTCCAAAGCCTTGACTAAATATATGAAGGCACTTGGAAGACTTCCAGTTTCATTGTACCAAGGTAGATGTTTCGGCAGCCGACCCAGCTAAAACTCACCTACAATGAGAGTGGCCATGGAAATGAAAGAGGGAATCTACAAAGACACCAACTCCTTAAAACTGAGCAAGATGTGATGTGGAGTAATAGTTTACAGATTTGGAGAAAATCTGAGATGTTTCTCTTGACAAAAGAAACACTGCAATGCCCTCTCTGAGGATCGAACTCAGGACCTTCAGATTATGAGACTGACGCGCTGCCTACTGCGCTAAGAAGGCTGCTCGAAACCGCTAACAAATGCGTCTACACACCATGAAGAGGGAAGGTAGCAAAAATGCTGTTCTCATGTTGGAATATCAATACAGTACGGTTGCCTCGCTGGATTAAAATCGTCTGCAGTTATAATGGTCAGAAGACTGCTCTTTCCCAGTGATTAAACCCACACCCCATACATTTAGCCATGCAAAAGAAATCAGGGCATACCATTCACCTCTCTAAGAAAGATCGTGCCATTTTTTCCCCCACATAACTGAGAATGAAATGGACTAAAACCCAGAATTAACATGCCGCCCCTAGCCGTAGATGCATCTAGATCTCAACGCTTTACATGCTAATGTAACATAGCTGTGTGTCCTGCAAAAAAGAGCAGGGGTACCTTAAGTCATCTCACAAGATGTGGAAGCGGCACTCAACCATATCCTTCTTTGATGTATCCTGAACCAGTTGCCTTGAATACTCTGGCTTTTTTCGATTGCATCTAGCTGTTGTGTGTGGGGAATTATTCATTCTAGAGTCAACCTTATTCCATAAAAAACGGTGCTAGAAAATCCAGCTGTAAGTCATGTGGAATTCCACACCTGACGCTTCCCATTCCAGTGTCATATGTGGTGAATGTACGTTCAATAGAATTCCAGCTTTCCATGTGTGGAGCAAGACCACCCTCTACAGGATGTGGGGATGTAGCTCAGTGGTAGAGCGCATGCTTAGCATGTATGAGGCCCCGGGTTCAATCCCCGGCATCTCCAGCTTTTCGCCATGCTAATCTTGCCGTTTGACAGATAGCTATGCTGGCATCATGACTAACGAAGTGAGATGTCATGCAGCTGGTGCCAGAACCCCACTTTCTTCACCTTGCAAAACCTTTTGAAATGGGGCTATCTCATTTCCCGTGTTTATAGAAAAAAATAATCTTGCTTCCATAAGAAACCAAAGTGGAGATTTATCTTGGCATTCTTAGTATAGAAAACGGGCACAGCTGTCTTGGTCATTTATTTGAATTCTTCCTCTAAACCAGAGACTCTTACCAGAAGGTTTAAGAAAAACAGAATGTTTTCTTCATCCTAATCACTTCTGAATGGTCCATTAATCTACTGGTTTTGCTTTTCCAGTTCCTTTCACAGAAGCATTAAAAATGCATGTTCTTCATGCTCCGTACGGAGTAATGACTCTCCTAACTTTCTGTCCTTTCCTTCATGTTCCCATGCTGTCATCCTTTTGCCAGAAATGCTTCCAAAGGGCTGTGGATTCCTCGGCCCCATGCCCATTCAGGAAAACTCCTTTCTGTAGGATGTCTAATTCTAGGTCCCCTGCTTTCCTTCACGCCAGCACAGCACATTCAGGTAGGTAAGCAGTCCCCCTTTATGGTGATAAGATGTAGCTGAGAATGCACTCTAGGAAGTGGCAATTTGTAGAGCAAGCTGCAGGTCATATTCATGATTTTCAAGATTAGACTGCAGTACTCCCACCCCACTCCCGCCGCAACCATTATTGAAAGAAAGATGAATGCAGCATGGAAAGCTGTACTGCCCAATCCTCCGATAGCTCAGTTGGGAGAGCGGAGGACTGTAGTGGAGAAACAGAAATCCTTAGGTCGCTGGTTCAAATCCGGCTCGGAGGAGTTTCCCCTTTTTTGTTTTCCATAGCTGCTTTCTCTCTTGTTAAAACATTATGTGCCCCTCTGATTGAGAAACATTTCCCTAGCTCCAAATAAATGCTAGGACAGAAGGGTAGACTTCTTCTGCTTTCCAATGAAATTGACCACATAGTCATTTCTGAGGGATGTTGGAAGAGAAGTAAACAAGGACCTGCAGATCAGAATTCATTCCAAAGCCTTGACTAAATATATGAAGGCACTTGGAAGACTTCCAGTTTCATTGTACCAAGGTAGATGTTTCGGCAGCCGACCCAGCTAAAACTCACCTACAATGGGAGTGGCCATGGAAATGAAAGAGGGAATCTACAAAGACACCAACTCCTTAAAACTGAGCAAGATGCGATGTGGAGTAATAGTTTACAGATTTGGAGAAAATCTGAGATGTTTCTCTTGACAAAAGAAACACTGCAATGCCCTCTCTGAGGATCGAACTCAGGACCTTCAGATTATGAGACTGACGCGCTGCCTACTGCGCTAAGAAGGCTGCTCGAAACCGCTAACAAATGCGTCTACACACCATGAAGAGGGAAGGTAGCAAAAATGCTGTTCTCATGTTGGAATATCAATACAGTACGGTTGCCTCGCTGGATTAAAATCGTCTGCAGTTATAATGGTCAGAAGACTGCTCTTTCCCAGTGATTAAACCCACACCCCATACATTTAGCCATGCAAAAGAAATCAGGGCATACCATTCACCTCTCTAAGAAAGATCGTGCCATTTTTTCCCCCACATAACTGAGAATGAAATGGACTAAAACCCAGAATTAACATGCCGCCCCTAGCCGTAGATGCATCTAGATCTCAACGCTTTACATGCTAATGTAACATAGCTGTGTGTCCTGCAAAAAAGAGCAGGGGTACCTTAAGTCATCTCACAAGATGTGGAAGCGGCACTCAACCATATCCTTCTTTGATGTATCCTGAACCAGTTGCCTTGAATACTCTGGCTTTTTTCGATTGCATCTAGCTGTTGTGTGTGGGGAATTATTCATTCTAGAGTCAACCTTATTCCATAAAAAACGGTGCTAGAAAATCCAGCTGTAAGTCATGTGGAATTCCACACCTGACGCTTCCCATTCCAGTGTCATATGTGGTGAATGTACGTTCAATAGAATTCCAGCTTTCCATGTGTGGAGCAAGACCACCCTCTACAGGATGTGGGGATGTAGCTCAGTGGTAGAGCGCATGCTTAGCATGTATGAGGCCCCGGGTTCAATCCCCGGCATCTCCAGCTTTTCGCCATGCTAATCTTGCCGTTTGACAGATAGCTATGCTGGCATCATGACTAACGAAGTGAGATGTCATGCAGCTGGTGCCAGAACCCCACTTTCTTCGCCTTGCAAAACCTTTTGAAATGGGGCTATCTCATTTCCCGTGTTTATAGAAAAAAATAATCTTGCTTCCATAAGAAACCAAAGTGGAGATTTATCTTGGCATTCTTAGTATAGAAAACGGGCACAGCTGTCTTGGTCATTTATTTGAATTCTTCCTCTAAACCAGAGACTCTTACCAGAAGGTTTAAGAAAAACAGAATGTTTTCTTCATCCTAATCACTTCTGAATGGTCCATTAATCTACTGGTTTTGCTTTTCCAGTTCCTTTCACAGAAGCATTAAAAATGCATGTTCTTCATGCTCCGTACGGAGTAATGACTCTCCTAACTTTCTGTCCTTTCCTTCATGTTCCCATGCTGTCATCCTTTTGCCAGAAATGCTTCCAAAGGGCTGTGGATTCCTCGGCCCCATGCCCTTTCAGGAAAACTCCTTTCTGTAGGATGTCTAATTCTAGGTCCCCTGCTTTCCTTCACGCCAGCACAGCACATTCAGGTAGGTAAGCAGTCCCCCTTTATGGTGATAAGATGTAGCTGAGAATGCACTCTAGGAAGTGGCAATTTGTAGAGCAAGCTGCAGGTCATATTCATGATTTTCAAGATTAGACTGCAGTACTCCCACCCCACTCCCGCCGCAACCATTATTGAAAGAAAGATGAATGCAGCATGGAAAGCTGTACTGCCCAATCCTCCGATAGCTCAGTTGGGAGAGCGGAGGACTGTAGTGGAGAAACAGAAATCCTTAGGTCGCTGGTTCAAATCCGGCTCGGAGGAGTTTCCCCTTTTTTGTTTTCCATAGCTGCTTTCTCTCTTGTTAAAACATTATGTGCCCCTCTGATTGAGAAACATTTCCCTAGCTCCAAATAAATGCTAGGACAGAAGGGTAGACTTCTTCTGCTTTCCAATGAAATTGACCACATAGTCATTTCTGAGGGATGTTGGAAGAGAAGTAAACAAGGACCTGCAGATCAGAATTCATTCCAAAGCCTTGACTAAATATATGAAGGCATTTGGAAGACTTCCAGTTTCATTGTACCAAGGTAGATGTTTCGGCAGCCGACCCAGCTAAAACTCACCTACAATGAGAGTGGCCATGGAAATGAAAGAGGGAATCTACAAAGACACCAACTCCTTAAAACTGAGCAAGATGTGATGTGGAGTAATAGTTTACAGATTTGGAGAAAATCTGAGATGTTTCTCTTGACAAAAGAAACACTGCAATGCCCTCTCTGAGGATCGAACTCAGGACCTTCAGATTATGAGACTGACGCGCTGCCTACTGCGCTAAGAAGGCTGCTCGAAACCGCTAACAAATGCGTCTACACACCATGAAGAGGGAAGGTAGCAAAAATGCTGTTCTCATGTTGGAATATCAATACAGTACGGTTGCCTCGCTGGATTAAAATCGTCTGCAGTTATAATGGTCAGAAGACTGCTCTTTCCCAGTGATTAAACCCACACCCCATACATTTAGCCATGCAAAAGAAATCAGGGCATACCATTCACCTCTCTAAGAAAGATCGTGCCATTTTTTCCCCCACATAACTGAGAATGAAATGGACTAAAACCCAGAATTAACATGCCGCCCCTAGCCGTAGATGCATCTAGATCTCAACGCTTTACATGCTAATGTAACATAGCTGTGTGTCCTGCAAAAAAGAGCAGGGGTACCTTAAGTCATCTCACAAGATGTGGAAGCGGCACTCAACCATATCCTTCTTTGATGTATCCTGAACCAGTTGCCTTGAATACTCTGGCTTTTTTCGATTGCATCTAGCTGTTGTGTGTGGGGAATTATTCATTCTAGAGTCAACCTTATTCCATAAAAAACGGTGCTAGAAAATCCAGCTGTAAGTCATGTGGAATTCCACACCTGACGCTTCCCATTCCAGTGTCATATGTGGTGAATGTACGTTCAATAGAATTCCAGCTTTCCATGTGTGGAGCAAGACCACCCTCTACAGGATGTGGGGATGTAGCTCAGTGGTAGAGCGCATGCTTAGCATGTATGAGGCCCCGGGTTCAATCCCCGGCATCTCCAGCTTTTCGCCATGCTAATCTTGCCGTTTGACAGATAGCTATGCTGGCATCATGACTAACGAAGTGAGATGTCATGCAGCTGGTGCCAGAACCCCACTTTCTTCGCCTTGCAAAACCTTTTGAAATGGGGCTATCTCATTTCCCGTGTTTATAGAAAAAAATAATCTTGCTTCCATAAGAAACCAAAGTGGAGATTTATCTTGGCATTCTTAGTATAGAAAACGGGCACAGCTGTCTTGGTCATTTATTTGAATTCTTCCTCTAAACCAGAGACTCTTACCAGAAGGTTTAAGAAAAACAGAATGTTTTCTTCATCCTAATCACTTCTGAATGGTCCATTAATCTACTGGTTTTGCTTTTCCAGTTCCTTTCACAGAAGCATTAAAAATGCATGTTCTTCATGCTCCGTACGGAGTAATTACTCTCCTAACTTTCTGTCCTTTCCTTCATGTTCCCATGCTGTCATCCTTTTGCCAGAAATGCTTCCAAAGGGCTGTGGATTCCTCGGCCCCATGCCCTTTCAGGAAAACTCCTTTCTGTAGGATGTCTAATTCTAGGTCCCCTGCTTTCCTTCACGCCAGCACAGCACATTCAGGTAGGTAAGCAGTCCCCCTTTATGGTGATAAGATGTAGCTGAGAATGCACTCTAGGAAGTGGCAATTTGTAGAGCAAGCTGCAGGTCATATTCATGATTTTCAAGATTAGACTGCAGTACTCCCACCCCACTCCCGCCGCAACCATTATTGAAAGAAAGATGAATGCAGCATGGAAAGCTGTACTGCCCAATCCTCCGATAGCTCAGTTGGGAGAGCGGAGGACTGTAGTGGAGAAACAGAAATCCTTAGGTCGCTGGTTCAAATCCGGCTCGGAGGAGTTTCCCCTTTTTTGTTTTCCATAGCTGCTTTCTCTCTTGTTAAAACATTATGTGCCCCTCTGATTGAGAAACATTTCCCTAGCTCCAAATAAATGCTAGGACAGAAGGGTAGACTTCTTCTGCTTTCCAATGAAATTGACCACATAGTCATTTCTGAGGGATGTTGGAAGAGAAGTAAACAAGGACCTGCAGATCAGAATTCATTCCAAAGCCTTGACTAAATATATGAAGGCATTTGGAAGACTTCCAGTTTCATTGTACCAAGGTAGATGTTTCGGCAGCCGACCCAGCTAAAACTCACCTACAATGAGAGTGGCCATGGAAATGAAAGAGGGAATCTACAAAGACACCAACTCCTTAAAACTGAGCAAGATGTGATGTGGAGTAATAGTTTACAGATTTGGAGAAAATCTGAGATGTTTCTCTTGACAAAAGAAACACTGCAATGCCCTCTCTGAGGATCGAACTCAGGACCTTCAGATTATGAGACTGACGCGCTGCCTACTGCGCTAAGAAGGCTGCTCGAAACCGCTAACAAATGCGTCTACACACCATGAAGAGGGAAGGTAGCAAAAATGCTGTTCTCATGTTGGAATATCAATACAGTACGGTTGCCTCGCTGGATTAAAATCGTCTGCAGTTATAATGGTCAGAAGACTGCTCTTTCCCAGTGATTAAACCCACACCCCATACATTTAGCCATGCAAAAGAAATCAGGGCATACCATTCACCTCTCTAAGAAAGATCGTGCCATTTTTTCCCCCACATAACTGAGAATGAAATGGACTAAAACCCAGAATTAACATGCCGCCCCTAGCCGTAGATGCATCTAGATCTCAACGCTTTACATGCTAATGTAACATAGCTGTGTGTCCTGCAAAAAAGAGCAGGGGTACCTTAAGTCATCTCACAAGATGTGGAAGCGGCACTCAACCATATCCTTCTTTGATGTATCCTGAACCAGTTGCCTTGAATACTCTGGCTTTTTTCGATTGCATCTAGCTGTTGTGTGTGGGGAATTATTCATTCTAGAGTCAACCTTATTCCATAAAAAACGGTGCTAGAAAATCCAGCTGTAAGTCATGTGGAATTCCACACCTGACGCTTCCCATTCCAGTGTCATATGTGGTGAATGTACGTTCAATAGAATTCCAGCTTTCCATGTGTGGAGCAAGACCACCCTCTACAGGATGTGGGGATGTAGCTCAGTGGTAGAGCGCATGCTTAGCATGTATGAGGCCCCGGGTTCAATCCCCGGCATCTCCAGCTTTTCGCCATGCTAATCTTGCCTTTTGACAGATAGCTAGGCTGGCATCATGACTAACGAAGTGAGATGTCATGCAGCTGGTGCCAGAACCCCACTTTCTTCGCCTTGCAAAACCTTTTGAAATGGGGCTATCTCATTTCCCGTGTTTATAGAAAAAAATAATCTTGCTTCCATAAGAAACCAAAGTGGAGATTTATCTTGGCATTCTTAGTATAGAAAACGGGCACAGCTGTCTTGGTCATTTATTTGAATTCTTCCTCTAAACCAGAGACTCTTACCAGAAGGTTTAAGAAAAACAGAATGTTTTCTTCATCCTAATCACTTCTGAATGGTCCATTAATCTACTGGTTTTGCTTTTCCAGTTCCTTTCACAGAAGCATTAAAAATGCATGTTCTTCATGCTCCGTACGGAGTAATGACTCTCCTAACTTTCTGTCCTTTCCTTCATGTTCCCATGCTGTCATCCTTTTGCCAGAAATGCTTCCAAAGGGCTGTGGATTCCTCGGCCCCATGCCCTTTCAGGAAAACTCCTTTCTGTAGGATGTCTAATTCTAGGTCCCCTGCTTTCCTTCACGCCAGCACAGCACATTCAGGTAGGTAAGCAGTCCCCCTTTATGGTGATAAGATGTAGCTGAGAATGCACTCTAGGAAGTGGCAATTTGTAGAGCAAGCTGCAGGTCATATTCATGATTTTCAAGATTAGACTGCAGTACTCCCACCCCACTCCCGCCGCAACCATTATTGAAAGAAAGATGAATGCAGCATGGAAAGCTGTACTGCCCAATCCTCCGATAGCTCAGTTGGGAGAGCGGAGGACTGTAGTGGAGAAACAGAAATCCTTAGGTCGCTGGTTCAAATCCGGCTCGGAGGAGTTTCCCCTTTTTTGTTTTCCATAGCTGCTTTCTCTCTTGTTAAAACATTATGTGCCCCTCTGATTGAGAAACATTTCCCTAGCTCCAAATAAATGCTAGGACAGAAGGGTAGACTTCTTCTGCTTTCCAATGAAATTGACCACATAGTCATTTCTGAGGGATGTTGGAAGAGAAGTAAACAAGGACCTGCAGATCAGAATTCATTCCAAAGCCTTGACTAAATATATGAAGGCACTTGGAAGACTTCCAGTTTCATTGTACCAAGGTAGATGTTTCGGCAGCCGACCCAGCTAAAACTCACCTACAATGAGAGTGGCCATGGAAATGAAAGAGGGAATCTACAAAGACACCAACTCCTTAAAACTGAGCAAGATGTGATGTGGAGTAATAGTTTACAGATTTGGAGAAAATCTGAGATGTTTCTCTTGACAAAAGAAACACTGCAATGCCCTCTCTGAGGATCGAACTCAGGACCTTCAGATTATGAGACTGACGCGCTGCCTACTGCGCTAAGAAGGCTGCTCGAAACCGCTAACAAATGCGTCTACACACCATGAAGAGGGAAGGTAGCAAAAATGCTGTTCTCATGTTGGAATATCAATACAGTACGGTTGCCTCGCTGGATTAAAATCGTCTGCAGTTATAATGGTCAGAAGACTGCTCTTTCCCAGTGATTAAACCCACACCCCATACATTTAGCCATGCAAAAGAAATCAGGGCATACCATTCACCTCTCTAAGAAAGATCGTGCCATTTTTTCCCCCACATAACTGAGAATGAAATGGACTAAAACCCAGAATTAACATGCCGCCCCTAGCCGTAGATGCATCTAGATCTCAACGCTTTACATGCTAATGTAACATAGCTGTGTGTCCTGCAAAAAAGAGCAGGGGTACCTTAAGTCATCTCACAAGATGTGGAAGCGGCACTCAACCATATCCTTCTTTGATGTATCCTGAACCAGTTGCCTTGAATACTCTGGCTTTTTTCGATTGCATCTAGCTGTTGTGTGTGGGGAATTATTCATTCTAGAGTCAACCTTATTCCATAAAAAACGGTGCTAGAAAATCCAGCTGTAAGTCATGTGGAATTCCACACCTGACGCTTCCCATTCCAGTGTCATATGTGGTGAATGTACGTTCAATAGAATTCCAGCTTTCCATGTGTGGAGCAAGACCACCCTCTACAGGATGTGGGGATGTAGCTCAGTGGTAGAGCGCATGCTTAGCATGTATGAGGCCCCGGGTTCAATCCCCGGCATCTCCAGCTTTTCGCCATGCTAATCTTGCCTTTTGACAGATAGCTAGGCTGGCATCATGACTAACGAAGTGAGATGTCATGCAGCTGGTGCCAGAACCCCACTTTCTTCGCCTTGCAAAACCTTTTGAAATGGGGCTATCTCATTTCCCGTGTTTATAGAAAAAAATAATCTTGCTTCCATAAGAAACCAAAGTGGAGATTTATCTTGGCATTCTTAGTATAGAAAACGGGCACAGCTGTCTTGGTCATTTATTTGAATTCTTCCTCTAAACCAGAGACTCTTACCAGAAGGTTTAAGAAAAACAGAATGTTTTCTTCATCCTAATCACTTCTGAATGGTCCATTAATCTACTGGTTTTGCTTTTCCAGTTCCTTTCACAGAAGCATTAAAAATGCATGTTCTTCATGCTCCGTACGGAGTAATGACTCTCCTAACTTTCTGTCCTTTCCTTCATGTTCCCATGCTGTCATCCTTTTGCCAGAAATGCTTCCAAAGGGCTGTGGATTCCTCGGCCCCATGCCCTTTCAGGAAAACTCCTTTCTGTAGGATGTCTAATTCTAGGTCCCCTGCTTTCCTTCACGCCAGCACAGCACATTCAGGTAGGTAAGCAGTCCCCCTTTATGGTGATAAGATGTAGCTGAGAATGCACTCTAGGAAGTGGCAATTTGTAGAGCAAGCTGCAGGTCATATTCATGATTTTCAAGATTAGACTGCAGTACTCCCACCCCACTCCCGCCGCAACCATTATTGAAAGAAAGATGAATGCAGCATGGAAAGCTGTACTGCCCAATCCTCCGATAGCTCAGTTGGGAGAGCGGAGGACTGTAGTGGAGAAACAGAAATCCTTAGGTCGCTGGTTCAAATCCGGCTCGGAGGAGTTTCCCCTTTTTTGTTTTCCATAGCTGCTTTCTCTCTTGTTAAAACATTATGTGCCCCTCTGATTGAGAAACATTTCCCTAGCTCCAAATAAATGCTAGGACAGAAGGGTAGACTTCTTCTGCTTTCCAATGAAATTGACCACATAGTCATTTCTGAGGGATGTTGGAAGAGAAGTAAACAAGGACCTGCAGATCAGAATTCATTCCAAAGCCTTGACTAAATATATGAAGGCACTTGGAAGACTTCCAGTTTCATTGTACCAAGGTAGATGTTTCGGCAGCCGACCCAGCTAAAACTCACCTACAATGGGAGTGGCCATGGAAATGAAAGAGGGAATCTACAAAGACACCAACTCCTTAAAACTGAGCAAGATGCGATGTGGAGTAATAGTTTACAGATTTGGAGAAAATCTGAGATGTTTCTCTTGACAAAAGAAACACTGCAATGCCCTCTCTGAGGATCGAACTCAGGACCTTCAGATTATGAGACTGACGCGCTGCCTACTGCGCTAAGAAGGCTGCTCGAAACCGCTAACAAATGCGTCTACACACCATGAAGAGGGAAGGTAGCAAAAATGCTGTTCTCATGTTGGAATATCAATACAGTACGGTTGCCTCGCTGGATTAAAATCGTCTGCAGTTATAATGGTCAGAAGACTGCTCTTTCCCAGTGATTAAACCCACACCCCATACATTTAGCCATGCAAAAGAAATCAGGGCATACCATTCACCTCTCTAAGAAAGATCGTGCCATTTTTTCCCCCACATAACTGAGAATGAAATGGACTAAAACCCAGAATTAACATGCCGCCCCTAGCCGTAGATGCATCTAGATCTCAACGCTTTACATGCTAATGTAACATAGCTGTGTGTCCTGCAAAAAAGAGCAGGGGTACCTTAAGTCATCTCACAAGATGTGGAAGCGGCACTCAACCATATCCTTCTTTGATGTATCCTGAACCAGTTGCCTTGAATACTCTGGCTTTTTTCGATTGCATCTAGCTGTTGTGTGTGGGGAATTATTCATTCTAGAGTCAACCTTATTCCATAAAAAACGGTGCTAGAAAATCCAGCTGTAAGTCATGTGGAATTCCACACCTGACGCTTCCCATTCCAGTGTCATATGTGGTGAATGTACGTTCAATAGAATTCCAGCTTTCCATGTGTGGAGCAAGACCACCCTCTACAGGATGTGGGGATGTAGCTCAGTGGTAGAGCGCATGCTTAGCATGTATGAGGCCCCGGGTTCAATCCCCGGCATCTCCAGCTTTTCGCCATGCTAATCTTGCCTTTTGACAGATAGCTAGGCTGGCATCATGAGTAAGGAAGTGAGATGTCATGCAGCTGGTGCCAGAACCCCACTTTCTTCGCCTTGCAAAACCTTTTGAAATGGGGCTATCTCATTTCCCGTGTTTATAGAAAAAAATAATCTTGCTTCCATAAGAAACCAAAGTGGAGATTTATCTTGGCATTCTTAGTATAGAAAACGGGCACAGCTGTCTTGGTCATTTATTTGAATTCTTCCTCTAAACCAGAGACTCTTACCAGAAGGTTTAAGAAAAACAGAATGTTTTCTTCATCCTAATCACTTCTGAATGGTCCATTAATCTACTGGTTTTGCTTTTCCAGTTCCTTTCACAGAAGCATTAAAAATGCATGTTCTTCATGCTCCGTACGGAGTAATGACTCTCCTAACTTTCTGTCCTTTCCTTCATGTTCCCATGCTGTCATCCTTTTGCCAGAAATGCTTCCAAAGGGCTGTGGATTCCTCGGCCCCATGCCCTTTCAGGAAAACTCCTTTCTGTAGGATGTCTAATTCTAGGTCCCCTGCTTTCCTTCACGCCAGCACAGCACATTCAGGTAGGTAAGCAGTCCCCCTTTATGGTGATAAGATGTAGCTGAGAATGCACTCTAGGAAGTGGCAATTTGTAGAGCAAGCTGCAGGTCATATTCATGATTTTCAAGATTAGACTGCAGTACTCCCACCCCACTCCCGCCGCAACCATTATTGAAAGAAAGATGAATGCAGCATGGAAAGCTGTACTGCCCAATCCTCCGATAGCTCAGTTGGGAGAGCGGAGGACTGTAGTGGAGAAACAGAAATCCTTAGGTCGCTGGTTCAAATCCGGCTCGGAGGAGTTTCCCCTTTTTTGTTTTCCATAGCTGCTTTCTCTCTTGTTAAAACATTATGTGCCCCTCTGATTGAGAAACATTTCCCTAGCTCCAAATAAATGCTAGGACAGAAGGGTAGACTTCTTCTGCTTTCCAATGAAATTGACCACATAGTCATTTCTGAGGGATGTTGGAAGAGAAGTAAACAAGGACCTGCAGATCAGAATTCATTCCAAAGCCTTGACTAAATATATGAAGGCATTTGGAAGACTTCCAGTTTCATTGTACCAAGGTAGATGTTTCGGCAGCCGACCCAGCTAAAACTCACCTACAATGAGAGTGGCCATGGAAATGAAAGAGGGAATCTACAAAGACACCAACTCCTTAAAACTGAGCAAGATGTGATGTGGAGTAATAGTTTACAGATTTGGAGAAAATCTGAGATGTTTCTCTTGACAAAAGAAACACTGCAATGCCCTCTCTGAGGATCGAACTCAGGACCTTCAGATTATGAGACTGACGCGCTGCCTACTGCGCTAAGAAGGCTGCTCGAAACCGCTAACAAATGCGTCTACACACCATGAAGAGGGAAGGTAGCAAAAATGCTGTTCTCATGTTGGAATATCAATACAGTACGGTTGCCTCGCTGGATTAAAATCGTCTGCAGTTATAATGGTCAGAAGACTGCTCTTTCCCAGTGATTAAACCCACACCCCATACATTTAGCCATGCAAAAGAAATCAGGGCATACCATTCACCTCTCTAAGAAAGATCGTGCCATTTTTTCCCCCACATAACTGAGAATGAAATGGACTAAAACCCAGAATTAACATGCCGCCCCTAGCCGTAGATGCATCTAGATCTCAACGCTTTACATGCTAATGTAACATAGCTGTGTGTCCTGCAAAAAAGAGCAGGGGTACCTTAAGTCATCTCACAAGATGTGGAAGCGGCACTCAACCATATCCTTCTTTGATGTATCCTGAACCAGTTGCCTTGAATACTCTGGCTTTTTTCGATTGCATCTAGCTGTTGTGTGTGGGGAATTATTCATTCTAGAGTCAACCTTATTCCATAAAAAACGGTGCTAGAAAATCCAGCTGTAAGTCATGTGGAATTCCACACCTGACGCTTCCCATTCCAGTGTCATATGTGGTGAATGTACGTTCAATAGAATTCCAGCTTTCCATGTGTGGAGCAAGACCACCCTCTACAGGATGTGGGGATGTAGCTCAGTGGTAGAGCGCATGCTTAGCATGTATGAGGCCCCGGGTTCAATCCCCGGCATCTCCAGCTTTTCGCCATGCTAATCTTGCCTTTTGACAGATAGCTAGGCTGGCATCATGACTAACGAAGTGAGATGTCATGCAGCTGGTGCCAGAACCCCACTTTCTTCGCCTTGCAAAACCTTTTGAAATGGGGCTATCTCATTTCCCGTGTTTATAGAAAAAAATAATCTTGCTTCCATAAGAAACCAAAGTGGAGATTTATCTTGGCATTCTTAGTATAGAAAACGGGCACAGCTGTCTTGGTCATTTATTTGAATTCTTCCTCTAAACCAGAGACTCTTACCAGAAGGTTTAAGAAAAACAGAATGTTTTCTTCATCCTAATCACTTCTGAATGGTCCATTAATCTACTGGTTTTGCTTTTCCAGTTCCTTTCACAGAAGCATTAAAAATGCATGTTCTTCATGCTCCGTACGGAGTAATGACTCTCCTAACTTTCTGTCCTTTCCTTCATGTTCCCATGCTGTCATCCTTTTGCCAGAAATGCTTCCAAAGGGCTGTGGATTCCTCGGCCCCATGCCCTTTCAGGAAAACTCCTTTCTGTAGGATGTCTAATTCTAGGTCCCCTGCTTTCCTTCACGCCAGCACAGCACATTCAGGTAGGTAAGCAGTCCCCCTTTATGGTGATAAGATGTAGCTGAGAATGCACTCTAGGAAGTGGCAATTTGTAGAGCAAGCTGCAGGTCATATTCATGATTTTCAAGATTAGACTGCAGTACTCCCACCCCACTCCCGCCGCAACCATTATTGAAAGAAAGATGAATGCAGCATGGAAAGCTGTACTGCCCAATCCTCCGATAGCTCAGTTGGGAGAGCGGAGGACTGTAGTGGAGAAACAGAAATCCTTAGGTCGCTGGTTCAAATCCGGCTCGGAGGAGTTTCCCCTTTTTTGTTTTCCATAGCTGCTTTCTCTCTTGTTAAAACATTATGTGCCCCTCTGATTGAGAAACATTTCCCTAGCTCCAAATAAATGCTAGGACAGAAGGGTAGACTTCTTCTGCTTTCCAATGAAATTGACCACATAGTCATTTCTGAGGGATGTTGGAAGAGAAGTAAACAAGGACCTGCAGATCAGAATTCATTCCAAAGCCTTGACTAAATATATGAAGGCACTTGGAAGACTTCCAGTTTCATTGTACCAAGGTAGATGTTTCGGCAGCCGACCCAGCTAAAACTCACCTACAATGAGAGTGGCCATGGAAATGAAAGAGGGAATCTACAAAGACACCAACTCCTTAAAACTGAGCAAGATGTGATGTGGAGTAATAGTTTACAGATTTGGAGAAAATCTGAGATGTTTCTCTTGACAAAAGAAACACTGCAATGCCCTCTCTGAGGATCGAACTCAGGACCTTCAGATTATGAGACTGACGCGCTGCCTACTGCGCTAAGAAGGCTGCTCGAAACCGCTAACAAATGCGTCTACACACCATGAAGAGGGAAGGTAGCAAAAATGCTGTTCTCATGTTGGAATATCAATACAGTACGGTTGCCTCGCTGGATTAAAATCGTCTGCAGTTATAATGGTCAGAAGACTGCTCTTTCCCAGTGATTAAACCCACACCCCATACATTTAGCCATGCAAAAGAAATCAGGGCATACCATTCACCTCTCTAAGAAAGATCGTGCCATTTTTTCCCCCACATAACTGAGAATGAAATGGACTAAAACCCAGAATTAACATGCCGCCCCTAGCCGTAGATGCATCTAGATCTCAACGCTTTACATGCTAATGTAACATAGCTGTGTGTCCTGCAAAAAAGAGCAGGGGTACCTTAAGTCATCTCACAAGATGTGGAAGCGGCACTCAACCATATCCTTCTTTGATGTATCCTGAACCAGTTGCCTTGAATACTCTGGCTTTTTTCGATTGCATCTAGCTGTTGTGTGTGGGGAATTATTCATTCTAGAGTCAACCTTATTCCATAAAAAACGGTGCTAGAAAATCCAGCTGTAAGTCATGTGGAATTCCACACCTGACGCTTCCCATTCCAGTGTCATATGTGGTGAATGTACGTTCAATAGAATTCCAGCTTTCCATGTGTGGAGCAAGACCACCCTCTACAGGATGTGGGGATGTAGCTCAGTGGTAGAGCGCATGCTTAGCATGTATGAGGCCCCGGGTTCAATCCCCGGCATCTCCAGCTTTTCGCCATGCTAATCTTGCCGTTTGACAGATAGCTATGCTGGCATCATGACTAACGAAGTGAGATGTCATGCAGCTGGTGCCAGAACCCCACTTTCTTCGCCTTGCAAAACCTTTTGAAATGGGGCTATCTCATTTCCCGTGTTTATAGAAAAAAATAATCTTGCTTCCATAAGAAACCAAAGTGGAGATTTATCTTGGCATTCTTAGTATAGAAAACGGGCACAGCTGTCTTGGTCATTTATTTGAATTCTTCCTCTAAACCAGAGACTCTTACCAGAAGGTTTAAGAAAAACAGAATGTTTTCTTCATCCTAATCACTTCTGAATGGTCCATTAATCTACTGGTTTTGCTTTTCCAGTTCCTTTCACAGAAGCATTAAAAATGCATGTTCTTCATGCTCCGTACGGAGTAATGACTCTCCTAACTTTCTGTCCTTTCCTTCATGTTCCCATGCTGTCATCCTTTTGCCAGAAATGCTTCCAAAGGGCTGTGGATTCCTCGGCCCCATGCCCTTTCAGGAAAACTCCTTTCTGTAGGATGTCTAATTCTAGGTCCCCTGCTTTCCTTCACGCCAGCACAGCACATTCAGGTAGGTAAGCAGTCCCCCTTTATGGTGATAAGATGTAGCTGAGAATGCACTCTAGGAAGTGGCAATTTGTAGAGCAAGCTGCAGGTCATATTCATGATTTTCAAGATTAGACTGCAGTACTCCCACCCCACTCCCGCCGCAACCATTATTGAAAGAAAGATGAATGCAGCATGGAAAGCTGTACTGCCCAATCCTCCGATAGCTCAGTTGGGAGAGCGGAGGACTGTAGTGGAGAAACAGAAATCCTTAGGTCGCTGGTTCAAATCCGGCTCGGAGGAGTTTCCCCTTTTTTGTTTTCCATAGCTGCTTTCTCTCTTGTTAAAACATTATGTGCCCCTCTGATTGAGAAACATTTCCCTAGCTCCAAATAAATGCTAGGACAGAAGGGTAGACTTCTTCTGCTTTCCAATGAAATTGACCACATAGTCATTTCTGAGGGATGTTGGAAGAGAAGTAAACAAGGACCTGCAGATCAGAATTCATTCCAAAGCCTTGACTAAATATATGAAGGCACTTGGAAGACTTCCAGTTTCATTGTACCAAGGTAGATGTTTCGGCAGCCGACCCAGCTAAAACTCACCTACAATGGGAGTGGCCATGGAAATGAAAGAGGGAATCTACAAAGACACCAACTCCTTAAAACTGAGCAAGATGCGATGTGGAGTAATAGTTTACAGATTTGGAGAAAATCTGAGATGTTTCTCTTGACAAAAGAAACACTGCAATGCCCTCTCTGAGGATCGAACTCAGGACCTTCAGATTATGAGACTGACGCGCTGCCTACTGCGCTAAGAAGGCTGCTCGAAACCGCTAACAAATGCGTCTACACACCATGAAGAGGGAAGGTAGCAAAAATGCTGTTCTCATGTTGGAATATCAATACAGTACGGTTGCCTCGCTGGATTAAAATCGTCTGCAGTTATAATGGTCAGAAGACTGCTCTTTCCCAGTGATTAAACCCACACCCCATACATTTAGCCATGCAAAAGAAATCAGGGCATACCATTCACCTCTCTAAGAAAGATCGTGCCATTTTTTCCCCCACATAACTGAGAATGAAATGGACTAAAACCCAGAATTAACATGCCGCCCCTAGCCGTAGATGCATCTAGATCTCAACGCTTTACATGCTAATGTAACATAGCTGTGTGTCCTGCAAAAAAGAGCAGGGGTACCTTAAGTCATCTCACAAGATGTGGAAGCGGCACTCAACCATATCCTTCTTTGATGTATCCTGAACCAGTTGCCTTGAATACTCTGGCTTTTTTCGATTGCATCTAGCTGTTGTGTGTGGGGAATTATTCATTCTAGAGTCAACCTTATTCCATAAAAAACGGTGCTAGAAAATCCAGCTGTAAGTCATGTGGAATTCCACACCTGACGCTTCCCATTCCAGTGTCATATGTGGTGAATGTACGTTCAATAGAATTCCAGCTTTCCATGTGTGGAGCAAGACCACCCTCTACAGGATGTGGGGATGTAGCTCAGTGGTAGAGCGCATGCTTAGCATGTATGAGGCCCCGGGTTCAATCCCCGGCATCTCCAGCTTTTCGCCATGCTAATCTTGCCTTTTGACAGATAGCTAGGCTGGCATCATGACTAACGAAGTGAGATGTCATGCAGCTGGTGCCAGAACCCCACTTTCTTCGCCTTGCAAAACCTTTTGAAATGGGGCTATCTCATTTCCCGTGTTTATAGAAAAAAATAATCTTGCTTCCATAAGAAACCAAAGTGGAGATTTATCTTGGCATTCTTAGTATAGAAAACGGGCACAGCTGTCTTGGTCATTTATTTGAATTCTTCCTCTAAACCAGAGACTCTTACCAGAAGGTTTAAGAAAAACAGAATGTTTTCTTCATCCTAATCACTTCTGAATGGTCCATTAATCTACTGGTTTTGCTTTTCCAGTTCCTTTCACAGAAGCATTAAAAATGCATGTTCTTCATGCTCCGTACGGAGTAATGACTCTCCTAACTTTCTGTCCTTTCCTTCATGTTCCCATGCTGTCATCCTTTTGCCAGAAATGCTTCCAAAGGGCTGTGGATTCCTCGGCCCCATGCCCTTTCAGGAAAACTCCTTTCTGTAGGATGTCTAATTCTAGGTCCCCTGCTTTCCTTCACGCCAGCACAGCACATTCAGGTAGGTAAGCAGTCCCCCTTTATGGTGATAAGATGTAGCTGAGAATGCACTCTAGGAAGTGGCAATTTGTAGAGCAAGCTGCAGGTCATATTCATGATTTTCAAGATTAGACTGCAGTACTCCCACCCCACTCCCGCCGCAACCATTATTGAAAGAAAGATGAATGCAGCATGGAAAGCTGTACTGCCCAATCCTCCGATAGCTCAGTTGGGAGAGCGGAGGACTGTAGTGGAGAAACAGAAATCCTTAGGTCGCTGGTTCAAATCCGGCTCGGAGGAGTTTCCCCTTTTTTGTTTTCCATAGCTGCTTTCTCTCTTGTTAAAACATTATGTGCCCCTCTGATTGAGAAACATTTCCCTAGCTCCAAATAAATGCTAGGACAGAAGGGTAGACTTCTTCTGCTTTCCAATGAAATTGACCACATAGTCATTTCTGAGGGATGTTGGAAGAGAAGTAAACAAGGACCTGCAGATCAGAATTCATTCCAAAGCCTTGACTAAATATATGAAGGCACTTGGAAGACTTCCAGTTTCATTGTACCAAGGTAGATGTTTCGGCAGCCGACCCAGCTAAAACTCACCTACAATGGGAGTGGCCATGGAAATGAAAGAGGGAATCTACAAAGACACCAACTCCTTAAAACTGAGCAAGATGCGATGTGGAGTAATAGTTTACAGATTTGGAGAAAATCTGAGATGTTTCTCTTGACAAAAGAAACACTGCAATGCCCTCTCTGAGGATCGAACTCAGGACCTTCAGATTATGAGACTGACGCGCTGCCTACTGCGCTAAGAAGGCTGCTCGAAACCGCTAACAAATGCGTCTACACACCATGAAGAGGGAAGGTAGCAAAAATGCTGTTCTCATGTTGGAATATCAATACAGTACGGTTGCCTCGCTGGATTAAAATCGTCTGCAGTTATAATGGTCAGAAGACTGCTCTTTCCCAGTGATTAAACCCACACCCCATACATTTAGCCATGCAAAAGAAATCAGGGCATACCATTCACCTCTCTAAGAAAGATCGTGCCATTTTTTCCCCCACATAACTGAGAATGAAATGGACTAAAACCCAGAATTAACATGCCGCCCCTAGCCGTAGATGCATCTAGATCTCAACGCTTTACATGCTAATGTAACATAGCTGTGTGTCCTGCAAAAAAGAGCAGGGGTACCTTAAGTCATCTCACAAGATGTGGAAGCGGCACTCAACCATATCCTTCTTTGATGTATCCTGAACCAGTTGCCTTGAATACTCTGGCTTTTTTCGATTGCATCTAGCTGTTGTGTGTGGGGAATTATTCATTCTAGAGTCAACCTTATTCCATAAAAAACGGTGCTAGAAAATCCAGCTGTAAGTCATGTGGAATTCCACACCTGACGCTTCCCATTCCAGTGTCATATGTGGTGAATGTACGTTCAATAGAATTCCAGCTTTCCATGTGTGGAGCAAGACCACCCTCTACAGGATGTGGGGATGTAGCTCAGTGGTAGAGCGCATGCTTAGCATGTATGAGGCCCCGGGTTCAATCCCCGGCATCTCCAGCTTTTCGCCATGCTAATCTTGCCTTTTGACAGATAGCTATGCTGGCATCATGACTAACGAAGTGAGATGTCATGCAGCTGGTGCCAGAACCCCACTTTCTTCGCCTTGCAAAACCTTTTGAAATGGGGCTATCTCATTTCCCGTGTTTATAGAAAAAAATAATCTTGCTTCCATAAGAAACCAAAGTGGAGATTTATCTTGGCATTCTTAGTATAGAAAACGGGCACAGCTGTCTTGGTCATTTATTTGAATTCTTCCTCTAAACCAGAGACTCTTACCAGAAGGTTTAAGAAAAACAGAATGTTTTCTTCATCCTAATCACTTCTGAATGGTCCATTAATCTACTGGTTTTGCTTTTCCAGTTCCTTTCACACAAGCATTAAAAATGCATGTTCTTCATGCTCCGTACGGAGTAATGACTCTCCTAACTTTCTGTCCTTTCCTTCATGTTCCCATGCTGTCATCCTTTTGCCAGAAATGCTTCCAAAGGGCTGTGGATTCCTCGGCCCCATGCCCATTCAGGAAAACTCCTTTCTGTAGGATGTCTAATTCTAGGTCTCCTGCTTTCCTTCACGCCAGCACAGCACATTCAGGTAGGTAAGCAGTCCCCCTTTATGGTGATAAGATGTAGCTGAGAATGCACTCTAGGAAGTGGCAATTTGTAGAGCAAGCTGCAGGTCATATTCATGATTTTCAAGATTAGACTGCAGTACTCCCACCCCACTCCCGCCGCAACCATTATTGAAAGAAAGATGAATGCAGCATGGAAAGCTGTACTGCCCAATCCTCCGATAGCTCAGTTGGGAGAGCGGAGGACTGTAGTGGAGAAACAGAAATCCTTAGGTCGCTGGTTCAAATCCGGCTCGGAGGAGTTTCCCCTTTTTTGTTTTCCATAGCTGCTTTCTCTCTTGTTAAAACATTATGTGCCCCTCTGATTGAGAAACATTTCCCTAGCTCCAAATAAATGCTAGGACAGAAGGGTAGACTTCTTCTGCTTTCCAATGAAATTGACCACATAGTCATTTCTGAGGGATGTTGGAAGAGAAGTAAACAAGGACCTGCAGATCAGAATTCATTCCAAAGCCTTGACTAAATATATGAAGGCACTTGGAAGACTTCCAGTTTCATTGTACCAAGGTAGATGTTTCGGCAGCCGACCCAGCTAAAACTCACCTACAATGGGAGTGGCCATGGAAATGAAAGAGGGAATCTACAAAGACACCAACTCCTTAAAACTGAGCAAGATGCGATGTGGAGTAATAGTTTACAGATTTGGAGAAAATCTGAGATGTTTCTCTTGACAAAAGAAACACTGCAATGCCCTCTCTGAGGATCGAACTCAGGACCTTCAGATTATGAGACTGACGCGCTGCCTACTGCGCTAAGAAGGCTGCTCGAAACCGCTAACAAATGCGTCTACACACCATGAAGAGGGAAGGTAGCAAAAATGCTGTTCTCATGTTGGAATATCAATACAGTACGGTTGCCTCGCTGGATTAAAATCGTCTGCAGTTATAATGGTCAGAAGACTGCTCTTTCCCAGTGATTAAACCCACACCCCATACATTTAGCCATGCAAAAGAAATCAGGGCATACCATTCACCTCTCTAAGAAAGATCGTGCCATTTTTTCCCCCACATAACTGAGAATGAAATGGACTAAAACCCAGAATTAACATGCCGCCCCTAGCCGTAGATGCATCTAGATCTCAACGCTTTACATGCTAATGTAACATAGCTGTGTGTCCTGCAAAAAAGAGCAGGGGTACCTTAAGTCATCTCACAAGATGTGGAAGCGGCACTCAACCATATCCTTCTTTGATGTATCCTGAACCAGTTGCCTTGAATACTCTGGCTTTTTTCGATTGCATCTAGCTGTTGTGTGTGGGGAATTATTCATTCTAGAGTCAACCTTATTCCATAAAAAACGGTGCTAGAAAATCCAGCTGTAAGTCATGTGGAATTCCACACCTGACGCTTCCCATTCCAGTGTCATATGTGGTGAATGTACGTTCAATAGAATTCCAGCTTTCCATGTGTGGAGCAAGACCACCCTCTACAGGATGTGGGGATGTAGCTCAGTGGTAGAGCGCATGCTTAGCATGTATGAGGCCCCGGGTTCAATCCCCGGCATCTCCAGCTTTTCGCCATGCTAATCTTGCCTTTTGACAGATAGCTATGCTGGCATCATGACTAACGAAGTGAGATGTCATGCAGCTGGTGCCAGAACCCCACTTTCTTCGCCTTGCAAAACCTTTTGAAATGGGGCTATCTCATTTCCCGTGTTTATAGAAAAAAATAATCTTGCTTCCATAAGAAACCAAAGTGGAGATTTATCTTGGCATTCTTAGTATAGAAAACGGGCACAGCTGTCTTGGTCATTTATTTGAATTCTTCCTCTAAACCAGAGACTCTTACCAGAAGGTTTAAGAAAAACAGAATGTTTTCTTCATCCTAATCACTTCTGAATGGTCCATTAATCTACTGGTTTTGCTTTTCCAGTTCCTTTCACACAAGCATTAAAAATGCATGTTCTTCATGCTCCGTACGGAGTAATGACTCTCCTAACTTTCTGTCCTTTCCTTCATGTTCCCATGCTGTCATCCTTTTGCCAGAAATGCTTCCAAAGGGCTGTGGATTCCTCGGCCCCATGCCCTTTCAGGAAAACTCCTTTCTGTAGGATGTCTAATTCTAGGTCCCCTGCTTTCCTTCACGCCAGCACAGCACATTCAGGTAGGTAAGCAGTCCCCCTTTATGGTGATAAGATGTAGCTGAGAATGCACTCTAGGAAGTGGCAATTTGTAGAGCAAGCTGCAGGTCATATTCATGATTTTCAAGATTAGACTGCAGTACTCCCACCCCACTCCCGCCGCAACCATTATTGAAAGAAAGATGAATGCAGCATGGAAAGCTGTACTGCCCAATCCTCCGATAGCTCAGTTGGGAGAGCGGAGGACTGTAGTGGAGAAACAGAAATCCTTAGGTCGCTGGTTCAAATCCGGCTCGGAGGAGTTTCCCCTTTTTTGTTTTCCATAGCTGCTTTCTCTCTTGTTAAAACATTATGTGCCCCTCTGATTGAGAAACATTTCCCTAGCTCCAAATAAATGCTAGGACAGAAGGGTAGACTTCTTCTGCTTTCCAATGAAATTGACCACATAGTCATTTCTGAGGGATGTTGGAAGAGAAGTAAACAAGGACCTGCAGATCAGAATTCATTCCAAAGCCTTGACTAAATATATGAATGTCTTCTTTATCCCAATCACTTTGGTCACAAATGCTTCCAAAGGGCTGTGGACTACCTTTGCCCCATACCCTTTGATCACATTTCCTTTTGTGTAGAATTTCAATTTCTAGGTCCCCTTCTTTCCTTCAAGCCAGCCCAGCACATTAAGGTAGGTAAGCAATCCCCCTTTAAGTTGAAAAGATGTAGCTGAGAAAGCATTCTAGGAAGTGGCCATTGGGAGAGCTAGCCCTAGGTCGTATTCATGAGTTTTCTCATTCCACTGCAGCACCCGCACCCAACTGCGCCACAACCATTATTGAAAGACAGATGAATGCATCACGGAAAGCTTTGCTGTCTCTGCCTTCGATAGCTCAGTTGATAGAGCAGCCGAGAGTAGTGCAAAAACAGTAACCCTTAATTTGCCGGTTCAAATCTGCCGCGGAGGACTTCGCCCTTTAGGTTTCCATCGCCTTCTCTGTTATTAAGACATTATCTTCCCCTCTGATTAAGAAAAAAAAAAATTCCGAGCTCCAAGTAAATGCTGTTTTCTAATGAAATTGACCACATCCTCATTTCTGAGGGATGTGGGAAGAGAAGTAAACAAGGACCTGCAGATCAGAATTCATTCCAAACCCTTGACTAAATATATGAAGGCACTTGGAAGACTTCCAGTCTCATTGTACCAAAGTAGATGTTTTGTCAGCCGACCCAGCTACTCCTTGCCTACAATGAGAGCGGTCATATATATATATGCGAGAGGGAATTTAGAAAGCCACCATCTCCCTAAAACTGAGCAAGATGCGAAGTGGAGTAATAGTTTACAGATTTGGAGAAAATCTGAGATGTTCGTCTTGCCAAAAGGAGCACAGAAATACCCTCTCTGAGGATCAAACTCAGGACTTTCAGATTATGAGACTGACGCACTGCCTACTGCACAGAAGGCTGCACAAACCCTCCCAGAAATACGTCTATACCCCTTGAAGAGGAAAGGAGGCAAAAACGCTTATCTTATCTTGGAATATAAATACGATACGATTGACTCGCTGGATTAAAATCATATGGAGTTATAATGGTGGGAAAATATTTCTTTCCAGTGATTAAACCCACACCCCCTACAATTAGCCATGCGAAAGAGTCAGGGAATACCTTTCACCTCTCTCAGAAAGATCACATGAATTTTTCCCCCACGTAACTGAGAATTTAATGGACTAAAACTCAGAATTAAGGTGCCGTCCTTAGCAATAGATGCATCTGGATCTCAACTCTTTACGTGCTTATGTAACATAGCTGTGTGTCCTGCAGTAAGAGCAAGAGTACCTTAATTCGTCTCAGGACATTTGTAAGCAGCACTCAACCATATTCTTCTTTCATGTAACCTTAACCAGTTGCCTTGAAAACTCTGGCATGTTTAGATCGCATCTAGCTGTTGTATGTGGGGCATTTGTTCATTCTAGAGTGAGCCTTATTCCATAAAATGGTGCTATACAATCCAGATGTAAGTCATGGGGAATCCCACATCTGACACCTTATTTTCTAGTGCCATATGTGGTGAATTTGAGGTACATAGAATTCCAGATTTCCTTCGGTGAAGCAAGGTCAGCCCGCCCCACCCCCACCCCAGGACGTGGGGGATGTAGCTCAGTGGTAGAGCGCATGCTTTGCATGTATGAGGCCCCGGGTTCGATCCCCGGCATCTCCAGCCTTTTGCCAGGCTCATCTTGCCTTTTGGCAGAACCCTAGGCTGTCACCATGGGTCAGGAAGTGAGATGACATGCAGCTGGGGCCAGACCACCGCCGACATTGCCCGGCTCTTGCCTTGGGAAAGCTTGTGAAATGGGGCTATCTCATTTTCGGTCTTTATAGAAAAAAGAATCTTTCTCCCCCAAGAAACCAAAGTGGTGGTTCATCTTGGCAATCTCGGTATAGAAAACGGTCACAGCTGTCTTGGCCATTGATGTGAATTCTTCCTCTAAACCAGAGACTCCTTACAGAAGGTTTAAGAAAAACTGAATGTCTTCTTTATCCCAATCACTTGCGATTGGACCATGATTTTGCTTTTCCCTTTCCATTCACAGAGGCATTAAACATGCATGTTCTTCATGCTCAGTGCGTAGTGATGCATGTCGTAATGCCTCCCCTAACTTTCTGGCCTCTCCTTGACGTTTCCATGCTGTCATACTTTGGTCACAAATGCTTCCAAAGGGCTGTGGACTACCTTTGCCCCATACCCTTTGATCACATTTCCTTTTGTGTAGAATTTCAATTTCTAGGTCCCCTTCTTTCCTTCAAGCCAGCCCAGCACATTAAGGTAGGTAAGCAATCCCCCTTTAAGTTGAAAAGATGTAGCTGAGAAAGCATTCTAGGAAGTGGCCATTTGGAGAGCTAGCCCTAGGTCGTATTCATGAGTTTTCTCATTCCACTGCAGCACCCGCACCCAACTGCGCCACAACCATTATTGAAAGACAGATGAATGCATCACGGAAAGCTTTGCTGTCTCCGCCTTCGGTAGCTCAGTTGATAGAGCGGCCGAGAGTAGTGCAAAAACAGTAACCCTTAATTCGCCGGTTCAAATCTGCCGCGGAGGACTTCGCCCTTTAGGTTTCCATCGCCTTCTCTGTTATTAAGACATTATCTTCCCCTCTGATTAAGAAAAAAAAAAATTCCGAGCTCCAAGTAAATGCTGGGACAGAAGGGTAGATGTCTTCTGTTTTCTAATGAAATTGACCACATCCTCATTTCTGAGGGATGTGGGAAGAGAAGTAAACAAGGACCTGCAGATCAGAATTCATTCCAAACCCTTGACTAAATATATGAAGGCACTTGGAAGACTTCCAGTCTCATTGTACCAAAGTAGATGTTTTGTCAGCCGACCCAGCTACTCCTTGCCTACAATGAGAGCGGTCATATATATATATATATATATATATATATGCGAGAGGGAATTTAGAAAGCCACCATCTCCCTAAAACTGAGCAAGATGCGAAGTGGAGTAATAGTTTACAGATTTGGAGAAAATCTGAGATGTTCGTCTTGCCAAAAGGAGCACAGAAATACCCTCTCTGAGGATCAAACTCAGGACTTTCAGATTATGAGACTGACGCACTGCCTACTGCACAGAAGGCTGCACAAACCCTCCCAGAAATACGTCTATACCCCTTGAAGAGGAAAGGAGGCAAAAACGCTTATCTTATCTTGGAATATAAATACGATACGATTGACTCGCTGGATTAAAATCATATGGAGTTATAATGGTGGGAAAATATTTCTTTCCAGTGATTAAACCCACACCCCCTACAATTAGCCATGCGAAAGAGTCAGGGAATACCTTTCACCTCTCTCAGAAAGATCACATGAATTTTTCCCCCACGTAACTGAGAATTTAATGGACTAAAACTCAGAATTAAGGTGCCGTCCTTAGCAATAGATGCATCTGGATCTCAACTCTTTACGTGCTTATGTAACATAGCTGTGTGTCCTGCAGTAAGAGCAAGAGTACCTTAATTCGTCTCAGGACATTTGTAAGCAGCACTCAACCATATTCTTCTTTCATGTAACCTTAACCAGTTGCCTTGAAAACTCTGGCATGTTTAGATCGCATCTAGCTGTTGTATGTGGGGCATTTGTTCATTCTAGAGTGAGCCTTATTCCATAAAATGGTGCTATACAATCCAGATGTAAGTCATGGGGAATCCCACATCTGACACCTTATTTTCTAGTGCCATATGTGGTGAATTTGAGGTACATAGAATTCCAGATTTCCTTCGGTGAAGCAAGGTCAGCCCGCCCCACCCCCACCCCAGGACGTGGGGGATGTAGCTCAGTGGTAGAGCGCATGCTTTGCATGTATGAGGCCCCGGGTTCGATCCCCGGCATCTCCAGCCTTTTGCCAGGCTCATCTTGCCTTTTGGCAGAACCCTAGGCTGTCACCATGGGTCAGGAAGTGAGATGACATGCAGCTGGGGCCAGACCACCGCCGACATTGCCCGGCTCTTGCCTTGGGAAAGCTTGTGAAATGGGGCTATTTCATTTTCGGTCTTTATAGAAAAAAGAATCTTTCTCCCCCAAGAAACCAAAGTGGTGGTTCATCTTGGCAATCTCGGTATAGAAAACGGTCACAGCTGTCTTGGCCATTGATGTGAATTCTTCCTCTAAACCAGAGACTCCTTACAGAAGGTTTAAGAAAAACTGAATGTCTTCTTTATCCCAATCACTTGCGATTGGACCATGATTTTGCTTTTCCCTTTCCATTCACAGAGGCATTAAACATGCATGTTCTTCATGCTCAGTGCGTAGTGATGCATGTCGTAATGCCTCCCCTAACTTTCTGGCCTCTCCTTGACGTTTCCATGCTGTCATACTTTGGTCACAAATGCTTCCAAAGGGCTGTGGACTACCTTTGCCCCATACCCTTTGATCACATTTCCTTTTGTGTAGAATTTCAATTTCTAGGTCCCCTTCTTTCCTTCAAGCCAGCCCAGCACATTAAGGTAGGTAAGCAATCCCCCTTTAAGTTGAAAAGATGTAGCTGAGAAAGCATTCTAGGAAGTGGCCATTTGGAGAGCTAGCCCTAGGTCGTATTCATGAGTTTTCTCATTCCACTGCAGCACCCGCACCCAACTGCGCCACAACCATTATTGAAAGACAGATGAATGCATCACGGAAAGCTTTGCTGTCTCCGCCTTCGGTAGCTCAGTTGATAGAGCGGCCGAGAGTAGTGCAAAAACAGTAACCCTTAATTCGCCGGTTCAAATCTGCCGCGGAGGACTTCGCCCTTTAGGTTTCCATCGCCTTCTCTGTTATTAAGACATTATCTTCCCCTCTGATTAAGAAAAAAAAAAATTCCGAGCTCCAAGTAAATGCTGGGACAGAAGGGTAGATGTCTTCTGTTTTCTAATGAAATTGACCACATCCTCATTTCTGAGGGATGTGGGAAGAGAAGTAAACAAGGACCTGCAGATCAGAATTCATTCCAAACCCTTGACTAAATATATGAAGGCACTTGGAAGACTTCCAGTCTCATTGTACCAAAGTAGATGTTTTGTCAGCCGACCCAGCTACTCCTTGCCTACAATGAGAGCGGTCATATATATATATATATATATATATATATATATGCGAGAGGGAATTTAGAAAGCCACCATCTCCCTAAAACTGAGCAAGATGCGAAGTGGAGTAATAGTTTACAGATTTGGAGAAAATCTGAGATGTTCGTCTTGCCAAAAGGAGCACAGAAATACCCTCTCTGAGGATCAAACTCAGGACTTTCAGATTATGAGACTGACGCACTGCCTACTGCACAGAAGGCTGCACAAACCCTCCCAGAAATACGTCTATACCCCTTGAAGAGGAAAGGAGGCAAAAACGCTTATCTTATCTTGGAATATAAATACGATACGATTGACTCGCTGGATTAAAATCATATGGAGTTATAATGGTGGGAAAATATTTCTTTCCAGTGATTAAACCCACACCCCCTACAATTAGCCATGCGAAAGAGTCAGGGAATACCTTTCACCTCTCTCAGAAAGATCACATGAATTTTTCCCCCACGTAACTGAGAATTTAATGGACTAAAACTCAGAATTAAGGTGCCGTCCTTAGCAATAGATGCATCTGGATCTCAACTCTTTACGTGCTTATGTAACATAGCTGTGTGTCCTGCAGTAAGAGCAAGAGTACCTTAATTCGTCTCAGGACATTTGTAAGCAGCACTCAACCATATTCTTCTTTCATGTAACCTTAACCAGTTGCCTTGAAAACTCTGGCATGTTTAGATCGCATCTAGCTGTTGTATGTGGGGCATTTGTTCATTCTAGAGTGAGCCTTATTCCATAAAATGGTGCTATACAATCCAGATGTAAGTCATGGGGAATCCCACATCTGACACCTTATTTTCTAGTGCCATATGTGGTGAATTTGAGGTACATAGAATTCCAGATTTCCTTCGGTGAAGCAAGGTCAGCCCGCCCCACCCCCACCCCAGGACGTGGGGGATGTAGCTCAGTGGTAGAGCGCATGCTTTGCATGTATGAGGCCCCGGGTTCGATCCCCGGCATCTCCAGCCTTTTGCCAGGCTCATCTTGCCTTTTGGCAGAACCCTAGGCTGTCACCATGGGTCAGGAAGTGAGATGACATGCAGCTGGGGCCAGACCACCGCCGACATTGCCCGGCTCTTGCCTTGGGAAAGCTTGTGAAATGGGGTTATCTCATTTTCGGTCTTTATAGAAAAAAGAATCTTTCTCCCCCAAGAAACCAAAGTGGTGGTTCATCTTGGCAATCTCGGTATAGAAAACGGTCACAGCTGTCTTGGCCATTGATGTGAATTCTTCCTCTAAACCAGAGACTCCTTACAGAAGGTTTAAGAAAAACTGAATGTCTTCTTTATCCCAATCACTTGCGATTGGACCATGATTTTGCTTTTCCCTTTCCATTCACAGAGGCATTAAACATGCATGTTCTTCATGCTCAGTGCGTAGTGATGCATGTCGTAATGCCTCCCCTAACTTTCTGGCCTCTCCTTGACGTTTCCATGCTGTCATACTTTGGTCACAAATGCTTCCAAAGGGCTGTGGACTACCTTTGCCCCATACCCTTTGATCACATTTCCTTTTGTGTAGAATTTCAATTTCTAGGTCCCCTTCTTTCCTTCAAGCCAGCCCAGCACATTAAGGTAGGTAAGCAATCCCCCTTTAAGTTGAAAAGATGTAGCTGAGAAAGCATTCTAGGAAGTGGCCATTTGGAGAGCTAGCCCTAGGTCGTATTCATGAGTTTTCTCATTCCACTGCAGCACCCGCACCCAACTGCGCCACAACCATTATTGAAAGACAGATGAATGCATCACGGAAAGCTTTGCTGTCTCCGCCTTCGGTAGCTCAGTTGATAGAGCGGCCGAGAGTAGTGCAAAAACAGTAACCCTTAATTCGCCGGTTCAAATCTGCCGCGGAGGACTTCGCCCTTTAGGTTTCCATCGCCTTCTCTGTTATTAAGACATTATCTTCCCCTCTGATTAAGAAAAAAAAAAATTCCGAGCTCCAAGTAAATGCTGGGACAGAAGGGTAGATGTCTTCTGTTTTCTAATGAAATTGACCACATCCTCATTTCTGAGGGATGTGGGAAGAGAAGTAAACAAGGACCTGCAGATCAGAATTCATTCCAAACCCTTGACTAAATATATGAAGGCACTTGGAAGACTTCCAGTCTCATTGTACCAAAGTAGATGTTTTGTCAGCCGACCCAGCTACTCCTTGCCTACAATGAGAGCGGTCATATATATATATATATATATATATATATGCGAGAGGGAATTTAGAAAGCCACCATCTCCCTAAAACTGAGCAAGATGCGAAGTGGAGTAATAGTTTACAGATTTGGAGAAAATCTGAGATGTTCGTCTTGCCAAAAGGAGCACAGAAATACCCTCTCTGAGGATCAAACTCAGGACTTTCAGATTATGAGACTGACGCACTGCCTACTGCACAGAAGGCTGCACAAACCCTCCCAGAAATACGTCTATACCCCTTGAAGAGGAAAGGAGGCAAAAACGCTTATCTTATCTTGGAATATAAATACGATACGATTGACTCGCTGGATTAAAATCATATGGAGTTATAATGGTGGGAAAATATTTCTTTCCAGTGATTAAACCCACACCCCCTACAATTAGCCATGCGAAAGAGTCAGGGAATACCTTTCACCTCTCTCAGAAAGATCACATGAATTTTTCCCCCACGTAACTGAGAATTTAATGGACTAAAACTCAGAATTAAGGTGCCGTCCTTAGCAATAGATGCATCTGGATCTCAACTCTTTACGTGCTTATGTAACATAGCTGTGTGTCCTGCAGTAAGAGCAAGAGTACCTTAATTCGTCTCAGGACATTTGTAAGCAGCACTCAACCATATTCTTCTTTCATGTAACCTTAACCAGTTGCCTTGAAAACTCTGGCATGTTTAGATCGCATCTAGCTGTTGTATGTGGGGCATTTGTTCATTCTAGAGTGAGCCTTATTCCATAAAATGGTGCTATACAATCCAGATGTAAGTCATGGGGAATCCCACATCTGACACCTTATTTTCTAGTGCCATATGTGGTGAATTTGAGGTACATAGAATTCCAGATTTCCTTCGGTGAAGCAAGGTCAGCCCGCCCCACCCCCACCCCAGGACGTGGGGGATGTAGCTCAGTGGTAGAGCGCATGCTTTGCATGTATGAGGCCCCGGGTTCGATCCCCGGCATCTCCAGCCTTTTGCCAGGCTCATCTTGCCTTTTGGCAGAACCCTAGGCTGTCACCATGGGTCAGGAAGTGAGATGACATGCAGCTGGGGCCAGACCACCGCCGACATTGCCCGGCTCTTGCCTTGGGAAAGCTTGTGAAATGGGGCTATTTCATTTTCGGTCTTTATAGAAAAAAGAATCTTTCTCCCCCAAGAAACCAAAGTGGTGGTTCATCTTGGCAATCTCGGTATAGAAAACGGTCACAGCTGTCTTGGCCATTGATGTGAATTCTTCCTCTAAACCAGAGACTCCTTACAGAAGGTTTAAGAAAAACTGAATGTCTTCTTTATCCCAATCACTTGCGATTGGACCATGATTTTGCTTTTCCCTTTCCATTCACAGAGGCATTAAACATGCATGTTCTTCATGCTCAGTGCGTAGTGATGCATGTCGTAATGCCTCCCCTAACTTTCTGGCCTCTCCTTGACGTTTCCATGCTGTCATACTTTGGTCACAAATGCTTCCAAAGGGCTGTGGACTACCTTTGCCCCATACCCTTTGATCACATTTCCTTTTGTGTAGAATTTCAATTTCTAGGTCCCCTTCTTTCCTTCAAGCCAGCCCAGCACATTAAGGTAGGTAAGCAATCCCCCTTTAAGTTGAAAAGATGTAGCTGAGAAAGCATTCTAGGAAGTGGCCATTTGGAGAGCTAGCCCTAGGTCGTATTCATGAGTTTTCTCATTCCACTGCAGCACCCGCACCCAACTGCGCCACAACCATTATTGAAAGACAGATGAATGCATCACGGAAAGCTTTGCTGTCTCCGCCTTCGGTAGCTCAGTTGATAGAGCGGCCGAGAGTAGTGCAAAAACAGTAACCCTTAATTCGCCGGTTCAAATCTGCCGCGGAGGACTTCGCCCTTTAGGTTTCCATCGCCTTCTCTGTTATTAAGACATTATCTTCCCCTCTGATTAAGAAAAAAAAAAATTCCGAGCTCCAAGTAAATGCTGGGACAGAAGGGTAGATGTCTTCTGTTTTCTAATGAAATTGACCACATCCTCATTTCTGAGGGATGTGGGAAGAGAAGTAAACAAGGACCTGCAGATCAGAATTCATTCCAAACCCTTGACTAAATATATGAAGGCACTTGGAAGACTTCCAGTCTCATTGTACCAAAGTAGATGTTTTGTCAGCCGACCCAGCTACTCCTTGCCTACAATGAGAGCGGTCATATATATATATATATATATATATATATATATGCGAGAGGGAATTTAGAAAGCCACCATCTCCCTAAAACTGAGCAAGATGCGAAGTGGAGTAATAGTTTACAGATTTGGAGAAAATCTGAGATGTTCGTCTTGCCAAAAGGAGCACAGAAATACCCTCTCTGAGGATCAAACTCAGGACTTTCAGATTATGAGACTGACGCACTGCCTACTGCACAGAAGGCTGCACAAACCCTCCCAGAAATACGTCTATACCCCTTGAAGAGGAAAGGAGGCAAAAACGCTTATCTTATCTTGGAATATAAATACGATACGATTGACTCGCTGGATTAAAATCATATGGAGTTATAATGGTGGGAAAATATTTCTTTCCAGTGATTAAACCCACACCCCCTACAATTAGCCATGCGAAAGAGTCAGGGAATACCTTTCACCTCTCTCAGAAAGATCACATGAATTTTTCCCCCACGTAACTGAGAATTTAATGGACTAAAACTCAGAATTAAGGTGCCGTCCTTAGCAATAGATGCATCTGGATCTCAACTCTTTACGTGCTTATGTAACATAGCTGTGTGTCCTGCAGTAAGAGCAAGAGTACCTTAATTCGTCTCAGGACATTTGTAAGCAGCACTCAACCATATTCTTCTTTCATGTAACCTTAACCAGTTGCCTTGAAAACTCTGGCATGTTTAGATCGCATCTAGCTGTTGTATGTGGGGCATTTGTTCATTCTAGAGTGAGCCTTATTCCATAAAATGGTGCTATACAATCCAGATGTAAGTCATGGGGAATCCCACATCTGACACCTTATTTTCTAGTGCCATATGTGGTGAATTTGAGGTACATAGAATTCCAGATTTCCTTCGGTGAAGCAAGGTCAGCCCGCCCCACCCCCACCCCAGGACGTGGGGGATGTAGCTCAGTGGTAGAGCGCATGCTTTGCATGTATGAGGCCCCGGGTTCGATCCCCGGCATCTCCAGCCTTTTGCCAGGCTCATCTTGCCTTTTGGCAGAACCCTAGGCTGTCACCATGGGTCAGGAAGTGAGATGACATGCAGCTGGGGCCAGACCACCGCCGACATTGCCCGGCTCTTGCCTTGGGAAAGCTTGTGAAATGGGGCTATCTCATTTTCGGTCTTTATAGAAAAAAGAATCTTTCTCCCCCAAGAAACCAAAGTGGTGGTTCATCTTGGCAATCTCGGTATAGAAAACGGTCACAGCTGTCTTGGCCATTGATGTGAATTCTTCCTCTAAACCAGAGACTCCTTACAGAAGGTTTAAGAAAAACTGAATGTCTTCTTTATCCCAATCACTTGCGATTGGACCATGATTTTGCTTTTCCCTTTCCATTCACAGAGGCATTAAACATGCATGTTCTTCATGCTCAGTGCGTAGTGATGCATGTCGTAATGCCTCCCCTAACTTTCTGGCCTCTCCTTGACGTTTCCATGCTGTCATACTTTGGTCACAAATGCTTCCAAAGGGCTGTGGACTACCTTTGCCCCATACCCTTTGATCACATTTCCTTTTGTGTAGAATTTCAATTTCTAGGTCCCCTTCTTTCCTTCAAGCCAGCCCAGCACATTAAGGTAGGTAAGCAATCCCCCTTTAAGTTGAAAAGATGTAGCTGAGAAAGCATTCTAGGAAGTGGCCATTTGGAGAGCTAGCCCTAGGTCGTATTCATGAGTTTTCTCATTCCACTGCAGCACCCGCACCCAACTGCGCCACAACCATTATTGAAAGACAGATGAATGCATCACGGAAAGCTTTGCTGTCTCCGCCTTCGGTAGCTCAGTTGATAGAGCGGCCGAGAGTAGTGCAAAAACAGTAACCCTTAATTCGCCGGTTCAAATCTACCGCGGAGGACTTCGCCCTTTAGGTTTCCATCGCCTTCTCTGTTATTAAGACATTATCTTCCCCTCTGATTAAGAAAAAAAAAAATTCCGAGCTCCAAGTAAATGCTGGGACAGAAGGGTAGATGTCTTCTGTTTTCTAATGAAATTGACCACATCCTCATTTCTGAGGGATGTGGGAAGAGAAGTAAACAAGGACCTGCAGATCAGAATTCATTCCAAACCCTTGACTAAATATATGAAGGCACTTGGAAGACTTCCAGTCTCATTGTACCAAAGTAGATGTTTTGTCAGCCGACCCAGCTACTCCTTGCCTACAATGAGAGCGGTCATATATATATATATATATATATATATATATATGCGAGAGGGAATTTAGAAAGCCACCATCTCCCTAAAACTGAGCAAGATGCGAAGTGGAGTAATAGTTTACAGATTTGGAGAAAATCTGAGATGTTCGTCTTGCCAAAAGGAGCACAGAAATACCCTCTCTGAGGATCAAACTCAGGACTTTCAGATTATGAGACTGACGCACTGCCTACTGCACAGAAGGCTGCACAAACCCTCCCAGAAATACGTCTATACCCCTTGAAGAGGAAAGGAGGCAAAAACGCTTATCTTATCTTGGAATATAAATACGATACGATTGACTCGCTGGATTAAAATCATATGGAGTTATAATGGTGGGAAAATATTTCTTTCCAGTGATTAAACCCACACCCCCTACAATTAGCCATGCGAAAGAGTCAGGGAATACCTTTCACCTCTCTCAGAAAGATCACATGAATTTTTCCCCCACGTAACTGAGAATTTAATGGACTAAAACTCAGAATTAAGGTGCCGTCCTTAGCAATAGATGCATCTGGATCTCAACTCTTTACGTGCTTATGTAACATAGCTGTGTGTCCTGCAGTAAGAGCAAGAGTACCTTAATTCGTCTCAGGACATTTGTAAGCAGCACTCAACCATATTCTTCTTTCATGTAACCTTAACCAGTTGCCTTGAAAACTCTGGCATGTTTAGATCGCATCTAGCTGTTGTATGTGGGGCATTTGTTCATTCTAGAGTGAGCCTTATTCCATAAAATGGTGCTATACAATCCAGATGTAAGTCATGGGGAATCCCACATCTGACACCTTATTTTCTAGTGCCATATGTGGTGAATTTGAGGTACATAGAATTCCAGATTTCCTTCGGTGAAGCAAGGTCAGCCCGCCCCACCCCCACCCCAGGACGTGGGGGATGTAGCTCAGTGGTAGAGCGCATGCTTTGCATGTATGAGGCCCCGGGTTCGATCCCCGGCATCTCCAGCCTTTTGCCAGGCTCATCTTGCCTTTTGGCAGAACCCTAGGCTGTCACCATGGGTCAGGAAGTGAGATGACATGCAGCTGGGGCCAGACCACCGCCGACATTGCCCGGCTCTTGCCTTGGGAAAGCTTGTGAAATGGGGCTATTTCATTTTCGGTCTTTATAGAAAAAAGAATCTTTCTCCCCCAAGAAACCAAAGTGGTGGTTCATCTTGGCAATCTCGGTATAGAAAACGGTCACAGCTGTCTTGGCCATTGATGTGAATTCTTCCTCTAAACCAGAGACTCCTTACAGAAGGTTTAAGAAAAACTGAATGTCTTCTTTATCCCAATCACTTGCGATTGGACCATGATTTTGCTTTTCCCTTTCCATTCACAGAGGCATTAAACATGCATGTTCTTCATGCTCAGTGCGTAGTGATGCATGTCGTAATGCCTCCCCTAACTTTCTGGCCTCTCCTTGACGTTTCCATGCTGTCATACTTTGGTCACAAATGCTTCCAAAGGGCTGTGGACTACCTTTGCCCCATACCCTTTGATCACATTTCCTTTTGTGTAGAATTTCAATTTCTAGGTCCCCTTCTTTCCTTCAAGCCAGCCCAGCACATTAAGGTAGGTAAGCAATCCCCCTTTAAGTTGAAAAGATGTAGCTGAGAAAGCATTCTAGGAAGTGGCCATTTGGAGAGCTAGCCCTAGGTCGTATTCATGAGTTTTCTCATTCCACTGCAGCACCCGCACCCAACTGCGCCACAACCATTATTGAAAGACAGATGAATGCATCACGGAAAGCTTTGCTGTCTCCGCCTTCGGTAGCTCAGTTGATAGAGCGGCCGAGAGTAGTGCAAAAACAGTAACCCTTAATTCGCCGGTTCAAATCTGCCGCGGAGGACTTCGCCCTTTAGGTTTCCATCGCCTTCTCTGTTATTAAGACATTATCTTCCCCTCTGATTAAGAAAAAAAAAAATTCCGAGCTCCAAGTAAATGCTGGGACAGAAGGGTAGATGTCTTCTGTTTTCTAATGAAATTGACCACATCCTCATTTCTGAGGGATGTGGGAAGAGAAGTAAACAAGGACCTGCAGATCAGAATTCATTCCAAACCCTTGACTAAATATATGAAGGCACTTGGAAGACTTCCAGTCTCATTGTACCAAAGTAGATGTTTTGTCAGCCGACCCAGCTACTCCTTGCCTACAATGAGAGCGGTCATATATATATATATATATATATATATATATATGCGAGAGGGAATTTAGAAAGCCACCATCTCCCTAAAACTGAGCAAGATGCGAAGTGGAGTAATAGTTTACAGATTTGGAGAAAATCTGAGATGTTCGTCTTGCCAAAAGGAGCACAGAAATACCCTCTCTGAGGATCAAACTCAGGACTTTCAGATTATGAGACTGACGCACTGCCTACTGCACAGAAGGCTGCACAAACCCTCCCAGAAATACGTCTATACCCCTTGAAGAGGAAAGGAGGCAAAAACGCTTATCTTATCTTGGAATATAAATACGATACGATTGACTCGCTGGATTAAAATCATATGGAGTTATAATGGTGGGAAAATATTTCTTTCCAGTGATTAAACCCACACCCCCTACAATTAGCCATGCGAAAGAGTCAGGGAATACCTTTCACCTCTCTCAGAAAGATCACATGAATTTTTCCCCCACGTAACTGAGAATTTAATGGACTAAAACTCAGAATTAAGGTGCCGTCCTTAGCAATAGATGCATCTGGATCTCAACTCTTTACGTGCTTATGTAACATAGCTGTGTGTCCTGCAGTAAGAGCAAGAGTACCTTAATTCGTCTCAGGACATTTGTAAGCAGCACTCAACCATATTCTTCTTTCATGTAACCTTAACCAGTTGCCTTGAAAACTCTGGCATGTTTAGATCGCATCTAGCTGTTGTATGTGGGGCATTTGTTCATTCTAGAGTGAGCCTTATTCCATAAAATGGTGCTATACAATCCAGATGTAAGTCATGGGGAATCCCACATCTGACACCTTATTTTCTAGTGCCATATGTGGTGAATTTGAGGTACATAGAATTCCAGATTTCCTTCGGTGAAGCAAGGTCAGCCCGCCCCACCCCCACCCCAGGACGTGGGGGATGTAGCTCAGTGGTAGAGCGCATGCTTTGCATGTATGAGGCCCCGGGTTCGATCCCCGGCATCTCCAGCCTTTTGCCAGGCTCATCTTGCCTTTTGGCAGAACCCTAGGCTGTCACCATGGGTCAGGAAGTGAGATGACATGCAGCTGGGGCCAGACCACCGCCGACATTGCCCGGCTCTTGCCTTGGGAAAGCTTGTGAAATGGGGCTATCTCATTTTCGGTCTTTATAGAAAAAAGAATCTTTCTCCCCCAAGAAACCAAAGTGGTGGTTCATCTTGGCAATCTCGGTATAGAAAACGGTCACAGCTGTCTTGGCCATTGATGTGAATTCTTCCTCTAAACCAGAGACTCCTTACAGAAGGTTTAAGAAAAACTGAATGTCTTCTTTATCCCAATCACTTGCGATTGGACCATGATTTTGCTTTTCCCTTTCCATTCACAGAGGCATTAAACATGCATGTTCTTCATGCTCAGTGCGTAGTGATGCATGTCGTAATGCCTCCCCTAACTTTCTGGCCTCTCCTTGACGTTTCCATGCTGTCATACTTTGGTCACAAATGCTTCCAAAGGGCTGTGGACTACCTTTGCCCCATACCCTTTGATCACATTTCCTTTTGTGTAGAATTTCAATTTCTAGGTCCCCTTCTTTCCTTCAAGCCAGCCCAGCACATTAAGGTAGGTAAGCAATCCCCCTTTAAGTTGAAAAGATGTAGCTGAGAAAGCATTCTAGGAAGTGGCCATTTGGAGAGCTAGCCCTAGGTCGTATTCATGAGTTTTCTCATTCCACTGCAGCACCCGCACCCAACTGCGCCACAACCATTATTGAAAGACAGATGAATGCATCACGGAAAGCTTTGCTGTCTCCGCCTTCGGTAGCTCAGTTGATAGAGCGGCCGAGAGTAGTGCAAAAACAGTAACCCTTAATTCGCCGGTTCAAATCTACCGCGGAGGACTTCGCCCTTTAGGTTTCCATCGCCTTCTCTGTTATTAAGACATTATCTTCCCCTCTGATTAAGAAAAAAAAAAATTCCGAGCTCCAAGTAAATGCTGGGACAGAAGGGTAGATGTCTTCTGTTTTCTAATGAAATTGACCACATCCTCATTTCTGAGGGATGTGGGAAGAGAAGTAAACAAGGACCTGCAGATCAGAATTCATTCCAAACCCTTGACTAAATATATGAAGGCACTTGGAAGACTTCCAGTCTCATTGTACCAAAGTAGATGTTTTGTCAGCCGACCCAGCTACTCCTTGCCTACAATGAGAGCGGTCATATATATATATATATATATATATATATATATGCGAGAGGGAATTTAGAAAGCCACCATCTCCCTAAAACTGAGCAAGATGCGAAGTGGAGTAATAGTTTACAGATTTGGAGAAAATCTGAGATGTTCGTCTTGCCAAAAGGAGCACAGAAATACCCTCTCTGAGGATCAAACTCAGGACTTTCAGATTATGAGACTGACGCACTGCCTACTGCACAGAAGGCTGCACAAACCCTCCCAGAAATACGTCTATACCCCTTGAAGAGGAAAGGAGGCAAAAACGCTTATCTTATCTTGGAATATAAATACGATACGATTGACTCGCTGGATTAAAATCATATGGAGTTATAATGGTGGGAAAATATTTCTTTCCAGTGATTAAACCCACACCCCCTACAATTAGCCATGCGAAAGAGTCAGGGAATACCTTTCACCTCTCTCAGAAAGATCACATGAATTTTTCCCCCACGTAACTGAGAATTTAATGGACTAAAACTCAGAATTAAGGTGCCGTCCTTAGCAATAGATGCATCTGGATCTCAACTCTTTACGTGCTTATGTAACATAGCTGTGTGTCCTGCAGTAAGAGCAAGAGTACCTTAATTCGTCTCAGGACATTTGTAAGCAGCACTCAACCATATTCTTCTTTCATGTAACCTTAACCAGTTGCCTTGAAAACTCTGGCATGTTTAGATCGCATCTAGCTGTTGTATGTGGGGCATTTGTTCATTCTAGAGTGAGCCTTATTCCATAAAATGGTGCTATACAATCCAGATGTAAGTCATGGGGAATCCCACATCTGACACCTTATTTTCTAGTGCCATATGTGGTGAATTTGAGGTACATAGAATTCCAGATTTCCTTCGGTGAAGCAAGGTCAGCCCGCCCCACCCCCACCCCAGGACGTGGGGGATGTAGCTCAGTGGTAGAGCGCATGCTTTGCATGTATGAGGCCCCGGGTTCGATCCCCGGCATCTCCAGCCTTTTGCCAGGCTCATCTTGCCTTTTGGCAGAACCCTAGGCTGTCACCATGGGTCAGGAAGTGAGATGACATGCAGCTGGGGCCAGACCACCGCCGACATTGCCCGGCTCTTGCCTTGGGAAAGCTTGTGAAATGGGGCTATTTCATTTTCGGTCTTTATAGAAAAAAGAATCTTTCTCCCCCAAGAAACCAAAGTGGTGGTTCATCTTGGCAATCTCGGTATAGAAAACGGTCACAGCTGTCTTGGCCATTGATGTGAATTCTTCCTCTAAACCAGAGACTCCTTACAGAAGGTTTAAGAAAAACTGAATGTCTTCTTTATCCCAATCACTTGCGATTGGACCATGATTTTGCTTTTCCCTTTCCATTCACAGAGGCATTAAACATGCATGTTCTTCATGCTCAGTGCGTAGTGATGCATGTCGTAATGCCTCCCCTAACTTTCTGGCCTCTCCTTGACGTTTCCATGCTGTCATACTTTGGTCACAAATGCTTCCAAAGGGCTGTGGACTACCTTTGCCCCATACCCTTTGATCACATTTCCTTTTGTGTAGAATTTCAATTTCTAGGTCCCCTTCTTTCCTTCAAGCCAGCCCAGCACATTAAGGTAGGTAAGCAATCCCCCTTTAAGTTGAAAAGATGTAGCTGAGAAAGCATTCTAGGAAGTGGCCATTTGGAGAGCTAGCCCTAGGTCGTATTCATGAGTTTTCTCATTCCACTGCAGCACCCGCACCCAACTGCGCCACAACCATTATTGAAAGACAGATGAATGCATCACGGAAAGCTTTGCTGTCTCCGCCTTCGGTAGCTCAGTTGATAGAGCGGCCGAGAGTAGTGCAAAAACAGTAACCCTTAATTCGCCGGTTCAAATCTGCCGCGGAGGACTTCGCCCTTTAGGTTTCCATCGCCTTCTCTGTTATTAAGACATTATCTTCCCCTCTGATTAAGAAAAAAAAAAATTCCGAGCTCCAAGTAAATGCTGGGACAGAAGGGTAGATGTCTTCTGTTTTCTAATGAAATTGACCACATCCTCATTTCTGAGGGATGTGGGAAGAGAAGTAAACAAGGACCTGCAGATCAGAATTCATTCCAAACCCTTGACTAAATATATGAAGGCACTTGGAAGACTTCCAGTCTCATTGTACCAAAGTAGATGTTTTGTCAGCCGACCCAGCTACTCCTTGCCTACAATGAGAGCGGTCATATATATATATATATATATATATATATATATGCGAGAGGGAATTTAGAAAGCCACCATCTCCCTAAAACTGAGCAAGATGCGAAGTGGAGTAATAGTTTACAGATTTGGAGAAAATCTGAGATGTTCGTCTTGCCAAAAGGAGCACAGAAATACCCTCTCTGAGGATCAAACTCAGGACTTTCAGATTATGAGACTGACGCACTGCCTACTGCACAGAAGGCTGCACAAACCCTCCCAGAAATACGTCTATACCCCTTGAAGAGGAAAGGAGGCAAAAACGCTTATCTTATCTTGGAATATAAATACGATACGATTGACTCGCTGGATTAAAATCATATGGAGTTATAATGGTGGGAAAATATTTCTTTCCAGTGATTAAACCCACACCCCCTACAATTAGCCATGCGAAAGAGTCAGGGAATACCTTTCACCTCTCTCAGAAAGATCACATGAATTTTTCCCCCACGTAACTGAGAATTTAATGGACTAAAACTCAGAATTAAGGTGCCGTCCTTAGCAATAGATGCATCTGGATCTCAACTCTTTACGTGCTTATGTAACATAGCTGTGTGTCCTGCAGTAAGAGCAAGAGTACCTTAATTCGTCTCAGGACATTTGTAAGCAGCACTCAACCATATTCTTCTTTCATGTAACCTTAACCAGTTGCCTTGAAAACTCTGGCATGTTTAGATCGCATCTAGCTGTTGTATGTGGGGCATTTGTTCATTCTAGAGTGAGCCTTATTCCATAAAATGGTGCTATACAATCCAGATGTAAGTCATGGGGAATCCCACATCTGACACCTTATTTTCTAGTGCCATATGTGGTGAATTTGAGGTACATAGAATTCCAGATTTCCTTCGGTGAAGCAAGGTCAGCCCGCCCCACCCCCACCCCAGGACGTGGGGGATGTAGCTCAGTGGTAGAGCGCATGCTTTGCATGTATGAGGCCCCGGGTTCGATCCCCGGCATCTCCAGCCTTTTGCCAGGCTCATCTTGCCTTTTGGCAGAACCCTAGGCTGTCACCATGGGTCAGGAAGTGAGATGACATGCAGCTGGGGCCAGACCACCGCCGACATTGCCCGGCTCTTGCCTTGGGAAAGCTTGTGAAATGGGGCTATCTCATTTTCGGTCTTTATAGAAAAAAGAATCTTTCTCCCCCAAGAAACCAAAGTGGTGGTTCATCTTGGCAATCTCGGTATAGAAAACGGTCACAGCTGTCTTGGCCATTGATGTGAATTCTTCCTCTAAACCAGAGACTCCTTACAGAAGGTTTAAGAAAAACTGAATGTCTTCTTTATCCCAATCACTTGCGATTGGACCATGATTTTGCTTTTCCCTTTCCATTCACAGAGGCATTAAACATGCATGTTCTTCATGCTCAGTGCGTAGTGATGCATGTCGTAATGCCTCCCCTAACTTTCTGGCCTCTCCTTGACGTTTCCATGCTGTCATACTTTGGTCACAAATGCTTCCAAAGGGCTGTGGACTACCTTTGCCCCATACCCTTTGATCACATTTCCTTTTGTGTAGAATTTCAATTTCTAGGTCCCCTTCTTTCCTTCAAGCCAGCCCAGCACATTAAGGTAGGTAAGCAATCCCCCTTTAAGTTGAAAAGATGTAGCTGAGAAAGCATTCTAGGAAGTGGCCATTTGGAGAGCTAGCCCTAGGTCGTATTCATGAGTTTTCTCATTCCACTGCAGCACCCGCACCCAACTGCGCCACAACCATTATTGAAAGACAGATGAATGCATCACGGAAAGCTTTGCTGTCTCCGCCTTCGGTAGCTCAGTTGATAGAGCGGCCGAGAGTAGTGCAAAAACAGTAACCCTTAATTCGCCGGTTCAAATCTACCGCGGAGGACTTCGCCCTTTAGGTTTCCATCGCCTTCTCTGTTATTAAGACATTATCTTCCCCTCTGATTAAGAAAAAAAAAAATTCCGAGCTCCAAGTAAATGCTGGGACAGAAGGGTAGATGTCTTCTGTTTTCTAATGAAATTGACCACATCCTCATTTCTGAGGGATGTGGGAAGAGAAGTAAACAAGGACCTGCAGATCAGAATTCATTCCAAACCCTTGACTAAATATATGAAGGCACTTGGAAGACTTCCAGTCTCATTGTACCAAAGTAGATGTTTTGTCAGCCGACCCAGCTACTCCTTGCCTACAATGAGAGCGGTCATATATATATATATATATATATATATATATATGCGAGAGGGAATTTAGAAAGCCACCATCTCCCTAAAACTGAGCAAGATGCGAAGTGGAGTAATAGTTTACAGATTTGGAGAAAATCTGAGATGTTCGTCTTGCCAAAAGGAGCACAGAAATACCCTCTCTGAGGATCAAACTCAGGACTTTCAGATTATGAGACTGACGCACTGCCTACTGCACAGAAGGCTGCACAAACCCTCCCAGAAATACGTCTATACCCCTTGAAGAGGAAAGGAGGCAAAAACGCTTATCTTATCTTGGAATATAAATACGATACGATTGACTCGCTGGATTAAAATCATATGGAGTTATAATGGTGGGAAAATATTTCTTTCCAGTGATTAAACCCACACCCCCTACAATTAGCCATGCGAAAGAGTCAGGGAATACCTTTCACCTCTCTCAGAAAGATCACATGAATTTTTCCCCCACGTAACTGAGAATTTAATGGACTAAAACTCAGAATTAAGGTGCCGTCCTTAGCAATAGATGCATCTGGATCTCAACTCTTTACGTGCTTATGTAACATAGCTGTGTGTCCTGCAGTAAGAGCAAGAGTACCTTAATTCGTCTCAGGACATTTGTAAGCAGCACTCAACCATATTCTTCTTTCATGTAACCTTAACCAGTTGCCTTGAAAACTCTGGCATGTTTAGATCGCATCTAGCTGTTGTATGTGGGGCATTTGTTCATTCTAGAGTGAGCCTTATTCCATAAAATGGTGCTATACAATCCAGATGTAAGTCATGGGGAATCCCACATCTGACACCTTATTTTCTAGTGCCATATGTGGTGAATTTGAGGTACATAGAATTCCAGATTTCCTTCGGTGAAGCAAGGTCAGCCCGCCCCACCCCCACCCCAGGACGTGGGGGATGTAGCTCAGTGGTAGAGCGCATGCTTTGCATGTATGAGGCCCCGGGTTCGATCCCCGGCATCTCCAGCCTTTTGCCAGGCTCATCTTGCCTTTTGGCAGAACCCTAGGCTGTCACCATGGGTCAGGAAGTGAGATGACATGCAGCTGGGGCCAGACCACCGCCGACATTGCCCGGCTCTTGCCTTGGGAAAGCTTGTGAAATGGGGCTATTTCATTTTCGGTCTTTATAGAAAAAAGAATCTTTCTCCCCCAAGAAACCAAAGTGGTGGTTCATCTTGGCAATCTCGGTATAGAAAACGGTCACAGCTGTCTTGGCCATTGATGTGAATTCTTCCTCTAAACCAGAGACTCCTTACAGAAGGTTTAAGAAAAACTGAATGTCTTCTTTATCCCAATCACTTGCGATTGGACCATGATTTTGCTTTTCCCTTTCCATTCACAGAGGCATTAAACATGCATGTTCTTCATGCTCAGTGCGTAGTGATGCATGTCGTAATGCCTCCCCTAACTTTCTGGCCTCTCCTTGACGTTTCCATGCTGTCATACTTTGGTCACAAATGCTTCCAAAGGGCTGTGGACTACCTTTGCCCCATACCCTTTGATCACATTTCCTTTTGTGTAGAATTTCAATTTCTAGGTCCCCTTCTTTCCTTCAAGCCAGCCCAGCACATTAAGGTAGGTAAGCAATCCCCCTTTAAGTTGAAAAGATGTAGCTGAGAAAGCATTCTAGGAAGTGGCCATTTGGAGAGCTAGCCCTAGGTCGTATTCATGAGTTTTCTCATTCCACTGCAGCACCCGCACCCAACTGCGCCACAACCATTATTGAAAGACAGATGAATGCATCACGGAAAGCTTTGCTGTCTCCGCCTTCGGTAGCTCAGTTGATAGAGCGGCCGAGAGTAGTGCAAAAACAGTAACCCTTAATTCGCCGGTTCAAATCTGCCGCGGAGGACTTCGCCCTTTAGGTTTCCATCGCCTTCTCTGTTATTAAGACATTATCTTCCCCTCTGATTAAGAAAAAAAAAAATTCCGAGCTCCAAGTAAATGCTGGGACAGAAGGGTAGATGTCTTCTGTTTTCTAATGAAATTGACCACATCCTCATTTCTGAGGGATGTGGGAAGAGAAGTAAACAAGGACCTGCAGATCAGAATTCATTCCAAACCCTTGACTAAATATATGAAGGCACTTGGAAGACTTCCAGTCTCATTGTACCAAAGTAGATGTTTTGTCAGCCGACCCAGCTACTCCTTGCCTACAATGAGAGCGGTCATATATATATATATATATATATATATATATATGCGAGAGGGAATTTAGAAAGCCACCATCTCCCTAAAACTGAGCAAGATGCGAAGTGGAGTAATAGTTTACAGATTTGGAGAAAATCTGAGATGTTCGTCTTGCCAAAAGGAGCACAGAAATACCCTCTCTGAGGATCAAACTCAGGACTTTCAGATTATGAGACTGACGCACTGCCTACTGCACAGAAGGCTGCACAAACCCTCCCAGAAATACGTCTATACCCCTTGAAGAGGAAAGGAGGCAAAAACGCTTATCTTATCTTGGAATATAAATACGATACGATTGACTCGCTGGATTAAAATCATATGGAGTTATAATGGTGGGAAAATATTTCTTTCCAGTGATTAAACCCACACCCCCTACAATTAGCCATGCGAAAGAGTCAGGGAATACCTTTCACCTCTCTCAGAAAGATCACATGAATTTTTCCCCCACGTAACTGAGAATTTAATGGACTAAAACTCAGAATTAAGGTGCCGTCCTTAGCAATAGATGCATCTGGATCTCAACTCTTTACGTGCTTATGTAACATAGCTGTGTGTCCTGCAGTAAGAGCAAGAGTACCTTAATTCGTCTCAGGACATTTGTAAGCAGCACTCAACCATATTCTTCTTTCATGTAACCTTAACCAGTTGCCTTGAAAACTCTGGCATGTTTAGATCGCATCTAGCTGTTGTATGTGGGGCATTTGTTCATTCTAGAGTGAGCCTTATTCCATAAAATGGTGCTATACAATCCAGATGTAAGTCATGGGGAATCCCACATCTGACACCTTATTTTCTAGTGCCATATGTGGTGAATTTGAGGTACATAGAATTCCAGATTTCCTTCGGTGAAGCAAGGTCAGCCCGCCCCACCCCCACCCCAGGACGTGGGGGATGTAGCTCAGTGGTAGAGCGCATGCTTTGCATGTATGAGGCCCCGGGTTCGATCCCCGGCATCTCCAGCCTTTTGCCAGGCTCATCTTGCCTTTTGGCAGAACCCTAGGCTGTCACCATGGGTCAGGAAGTGAGATGACATGCAGCTGGGGCCAGACCACCGCCGACATTGCCCGGCTCTTGCCTTGGGAAAGCTTGTGAAATGGGGCTATCTCATTTTCGGTCTTTATAGAAAAAAGAATCTTTCTCCCCCAAGAAACCAAAGTGGTGGTTCATCTTGGCAATCTCGGTATAGAAAACGGTCACAGCTGTCTTGGCCATTGATGTGAATTCTTCCTCTAAACCAGAGACTCCTTACAGAAGGTTTAAGAAAAACTGAATGTCTTCTTTATCCCAATCACTTGCGATTGGACCATGATTTTGCTTTTCCCTTTCCATTCACAGAGGCATTAAACATGCATGTTCTTCATGCTCAGTGCGTAGTGATGCATGTCGTAATGCCTCCCCTAACTTTCTGGCCTCTCCTTGACGTTTCCATGCTGTCATACTTTGGTCACAAATGCTTCCAAAGGGCTGTGGACTACCTTTGCCCCATACCCTTTGATCACATTTCCTTTTGTGTAGAATTTCAATTTCTAGGTCCCCTTCTTTCCTTCAAGCCAGCCCAGCACATTAAGGTAGGTAAGCAATCCCCCTTTAAGTTGAAAAGATGTAGCTGAGAAAGCATTCTAGGAAGTGGCCATTTGGAGAGCTAGCCCTAGGTCGTATTCATGAGTTTTCTCATTCCACTGCAGCACCCGCACCCAACTGCGCCACAACCATTATTGAAAGACAGATGAATGCATCACGGAAAGCTTTGCTGTCTCCGCCTTCGGTAGCTCAGTTGATAGAGCGGCCGAGAGTAGTGCAAAAACAGTAACCCTTAATTCGCCGGTTCAAATCTACCGCGGAGGACTTCGCCCTTTAGGTTTCCATCGCCTTCTCTGTTATTAAGACATTATCTTCCCCTCTGATTAAGAAAAAAAAAAATTCCGAGCTCCAAGTAAATGCTGGGACAGAAGGGTAGATGTCTTCTGTTTTCTAATGAAATTGACCACATCCTCATTTCTGAGGGATGTGGGAAGAGAAGTAAACAAGGACCTGCAGATCAGAATTCATTCCAAACCCTTGACTAAATATATGAAGGCACTTGGAAGACTTCCAGTCTCATTGTACCAAAGTAGATGTTTTGTCAGCCGACCCAGCTACTCCTTGCCTACAATGAGAGCGGTCATATATATATATATATATATATATATATGCGAGAGGGAATTTAGAAAGCCACCATCTCCCTAAAACTGAGCAAGATGCGAAGTGGAGTAATAGTTTACAGATTTGGAGAAAATCTGAGATGTTCGTCTTGCCAAAAGGAGCACAGAAATACCCTCTCTGAGGATCAAACTCAGGACTTTCAGATTATGAGACTGACGCACTGCCTACTGCACAGAAGGCTGCACAAACCCTCCCAGAAATACGTCTATACCCCTTGAAGAGGAAAGGAGGCAAAAACGCTTATCTTATCTTGGAATATAAATACGATACGATTGACTCGCTGGATTAAAATCATATGGAGTTATAATGGTGGGAACATATTTCTTTCCAGTGATTAAACCCACACCCCCTACAATTAGCCATGCGAAAGAGTCAGGGAATACCTTTCACCTCTCTCAGAAAGATCACATGAATTTTTCCCCCACGTAACTGAGAATTTAATGGACTAAAACTCAGAATTAAGGTGCCGTCCTTAGCAATAGATGCATCTGGATCTCAACTCTTTACGTGCTTATGTAACATAGCTGTGTGTCCTGCAGTAAGAGCAAGAGTACCTTAATGCGTCTCAGGACATTTGTAAGCAGCACTCAACCATATTCTTCTTTCATGTAACCTTAACCAGTTGCCTTGAAAACTCTGGCATGTTTAGATCGCATCTAGCTGTTGTATGTGGGGCATTTGTTCATTCTAGAGTGAGCCTTATTCCATAAAATGGTGCTATACAATCCAGATGTAAGTCATGGGGAATCCCACATCTGACACCTTATTTTCTAGTGCCATATGTGGTGAATTTGAGGTACATAGAATTCCAGATTTCCTTCGGTGAAGCAAGGTCAGCCCGCCCCACCCCCACCCCAGGACGTGGGGGATGTAGCTCAGTGGTAGAGCGCATGCTTTGCATGTATGAGGCCCCGGGTTCGATCCCCGGCATCTCCAGCCTTTTGCCAGGCTCATCTTGCCTTTTGGCAGAACCCTAGGCTGTCACCATGGGTCAGGAAGTGAGATGACATGCAGCTGGGGCCAGACCACCGCCGACATTGCCCGGCTCTTGCCTTGGGAAAGCTTGTGAAATGGGGCTATCTCATTTTCGGTCTTTATAGAAAAAAGAATCTTTCTCCCCCAAGAAACCAAAGTGGTGGTTCATCTTGGCAATCTCGGTATAGAAAACGGTCACAGCTGTCTTGGCCATTGATGTGAATTCTTCCTCTAAACCAGAGACTCCTTACAGAAGGTTTAAGAAAAACTGAATGTCTTCTTTATCCCAATCACTTGCGATTGGACCATGATTTTGCTTTTCCCTTTCCATTCACAGAGGCATTAAACATGCATGTTCTTCATGCTCAGTGCGTAGTGATGCATGTCGTAATGCCTCCCCTAACTTTCTGGCCTCTCCTTGACGTTTCCATGCTGTCATACTTTGGTCACAAATGCTTCCAAAGGGCTGTGGACTACCTTTGCCCCATACCCTTTGATCACATTTCCTTTTGTGTAGAATTTCAATTTCTAGGTCCCCTTCTTTCCTTCAAGCCAGCCCAGCACATTAAGGTAGGTAAGCAATCCCCCTTTAAGTTGAAAAGATGTAGCTGAGAAAGCATTCTAGGAAGTGGCCATTTGGAGAGCTAGCCCTAGGTCGTATTCATGAGTTTTCTCATTCCACTGCAGCACCCGCACCCAACTGCGCCACAACCATTATTGAAAGACAGATGAATGCATCACGGAAAGCTTTGCTGTCTCCGCCTTCGGTAGCTCAGTTGATAGAGCGGCCGAGAGTAGTGCAAAAACAGTAACCCTTAATTCGCCGGTTCAAATCTGCCGCGGAGGACTTCGCCCTTTAGGTTTCCATCGCCTTCTCTGTTATTAAGACATTATCTTCCCCTCTGATTAAGAAAAAAAAAAATTCCGAGCTCCAAGTAAATGCTGGGACAGAAGGGTAGATGTCTTCTGTTTTCTAATGAAATTGACCACATCCTCATTTCTGAGGGATGTGGGAAGAGAAGTAAACAAGGACCTGCAGATCAGAATTCATTCCAAACCCTTGACTAAATATATGAAGGCACTTGGAAGACTTCCAGTCTCATTGTACCAAAGTAGATGTTTTGTCAGCCGACCCAGCTACTCCTTGCCTACAATGAGAGCGGTCATATATATATATATATATATATATATATATATGCGAGAGGGAATTTAGAAAGCCACCATCTCCCTAAAACTGAGCAAGATGCGAAGTGGAGTAATAGTTTACAGATTTGGAGAAAATCTGAGATGTTCGTCTTGCCAAAAGGAGCACAGAAATACCCTCTCTGAGGATCAAACTCAGGACTTTCAGATTATGAGACTGACGCACTGCCTACTGCACAGAAGGCTGCACAAACCCTCCCAGAAATACGTCTATACCCCTTGAAGAGGAAAGGAGGCAAAAACGCTTATCTTATCTTGGAATATAAATACGATACGATTGACTCGCTGGATTAAAATCATATGGAGTTATAATGGTGGGAAAATATTTCTTTCCAGTGATTAAACCCACACCCCCTACAATTAGCCATGCGAAAGAGTCAGGGAATACCTTTCACCTCTCTCAGAAAGATCACATGAATTTTTCCCCCACGTAACTGAGAATTTAATGGACTAAAACTCAGAATTAAGGTGCCGTCCTTAGCAATAGATGCATCTGGATCTCAACTCTTTACGTGCTTATGTAACATAGCTGTGTGTCCTGCAGTAAGAGCAAGAGTACCTTAATGCGTCTCAGGACATTTGTAAGCAGCACTCAACCATATTCTTCTTTCATGTAACCTTAACCAGTTGCCTTGAAAACTCTGGCATGTTTAGATCGCATCTAGCTGTTGTATGTGGGGCATTTGTTCATTCTAGAGTGAGCCTTATTCCATAAAATGGTGCTATACAATCCAGATGTAAGTCATGGGGAATCCCACATCTGACACCTTATTTTCTAGTGCCATATGTGGTGAATTTGAGGTACATAGAATTCCAGATTTCCTTCGGTGAAGCAAGGTCAGCCCGCCCCACCCCCACCCCAGGACGTGGGGGATGTAGCTCAGTGGTAGAGCGCATGCTTTGCATGTATGAGGCCCCGGGTTCGATCCCCGGCATCTCCAGCCTTTTGCCAGGCTCATCTTGCCTTTTGGCAGAACCCTAGGCTGTCACCATGGGTCAGGAAGTGAGATGACATGCAGCTGGGGCCAGACCACCGCCGACATTGCCCGGCTCTTGCCTTGGGAAAGCTTGTGAAATGGGGCTATCTCATTTTCGGTCTTTATAGAAAAAAGAATCTTTCTCCCCCAAGAAACCAAAGTGGTGGTTCATCTTGGCAATCTCGGTATAGAAAACGGTCACAGCTGTCTTGGCCATTGATGTGAATTCTTCCTCTAAACCAGAGACTCCTTACAGAAGGTTTAAGAAAAACTGAATGTCTTCTTTATCCCAATCACTTGCGATTGGACCATGATTTTGCTTTTCCCTTTCCATTCACAGAGGCATTAAACATGCATGTTCTTCATGCTCAGTGCGTAGTGATGCATGTCGTAATGCCTCCCCTAACTTTCTGGCCTCTCCTTGACGTTTCCATGCTGTCATACTTTGGTCACAAATGCTTCCAAAGGGCTGTGGACTACCTTTGCCCCATACCCTTTGATCACATTTCCTTTTGTGTAGAATTTCAATTTCTAGGTCCCCTTCTTTCCTTCAAGCCAGCCCAGCACATTAAGGTAGGTAAGCAATCCCCCTTTAAGTTGAAAAGATGTAGCTGAGAAAGCATTCTAGGAAGTGGCCATTTGGAGAGCTAGCCCTAGGTCGTATTCATGAGTTTTCTCATTCCACTGCAGCACCCGCACCCAACTGCGCCACAACCATTATTGAAAGACAGATGAATGCATCACGGAAAGCTTTGCTGTCTCCGCCTTCGGTAGCTCAGTTGATAGAGCGGCCGAGAGTAGTGCAAAAACAGTAACCCTTAATTCGCCGGTTCAAATCTACCGCGGAGGACTTCGCCCTTTAGGTTTCCATCGCCTTCTCTGTTATTAAGACATTATCTTCCCCTCTGATTAAGAAAAAAAAAAATTCCGAGCTCCAAGTAAATGCTGGGACAGAAGGGTAGATGTCTTCTGTTTTCTAATGAAATTGACCACATCCTCATTTCTGAGGGATGTGGGAAGAGAAGTAAACAAGGACCTGCAGATCAGAATTCATTCCAAACCCTTGACTAAATATATGAAGGCACTTGGAAGACTTCCAGTCTCATTGTACCAAAGTAGATGTTTTGTCAGCCGACCCAGCTACTCCTTGCCTACAATGAGAGCGGTCATATATATATATATATATATATATATATATATGCGAGAGGGAATTTAGAAAGCCACCATCTCCCTAAAACTGAGCAAGATGCGAAGTGGAGTAATAGTTTACAGATTTGGAGAAAATCTGAGATGTTCGTCTTGCCAAAAGGAGCACAGAAATACCCTCTCTGAGGATCAAACTCAGGACTTTCAGATTATGAGACTGACGCACTGCCTACTGCACAGAAGGCTGCACAAACCCTCCCAGAAATACGTCTATACCCCTTGAAGAGGAAAGGAGGCAAAAACGCTTATCTTATCTTGGAATATAAATACGATACGATTGACTCGCTGGATTAAAATCATATGGAGTTATAATGGTGGGAAAATATTTCTTTCCAGTGATTAAACCCACACCCCCTACAATTAGCCATGCGAAAGAGTCAGGGAATACCTTTCACCTCTCTCAGAAAGATCACATGAATTTTTCCCCCACGTAACTGAGAATTTAATGGACTAAAACTCAGAATTAAGGTGCCGTCCTTAGCAATAGATGCATCTGGATCTCAACTCTTTACGTGCTTATGTAACATAGCTGTGTGTCCTGCAGTAAGAGCAAGAGTACCTTAATGCGTCTCAGGACATTTGTAAGCAGCACTCAACCATATTCTTCTTTCATGTAACCTTAACCAGTTGCCTTGAAAACTCTGGCATGTTTAGATCGCATCTAGCTGTTGTATGTGGGGCATTTGTTCATTCTAGAGTGAGCCTTATTCCATAAAATGGTGCTATACAATCCAGATGTAAGTCATGGGGAATCCCACATCTGACACCTTATTTTCTAGTGCCATATGTGGTGAATTTGAGGTACATAGAATTCCAGATTTCCTTCGGTGAAGCAAGGTCAGCCCGCCCCACCCCCACCCCAGGACGTGGGGGATGTAGCTCAGTGGTAGAGCGCATGCTTTGCATGTATGAGGCCCCGGGTTCGATCCCCGGCATCTCCAGCCTTTTGCCAGGCTCATCTTGCCTTTTGGCAGAACCCTAGGCTGTCACCATGGGTCAGGAAGTGAGATGACATGCAGCTGGGGCCAGACCACCGCCGACATTGCCCGGCTCTTGCCTTGGGAAAGCTTGTGAAATGGGGCTATCTCATTTTCGGTCTTTATAGAAAAAAGAATCTTTCTCCCCCAAGAAACCAAAGTGGTGGTTCATCTTGGCAATCTCGGTATAGAAAACGGTCACAGCTGTCTTGGCCATTGATGTGAATTCTTCCTCTAAACCAGAGACTCCTTACAGAAGGTTTAAGAAAAACTGAATGTCTTCTTTATCCCAATCACTTGCGATTGGACCATGATTTTGCTTTTCCCTTTCCATTCACAGAGGCATTAAACATGCATGTTCTTCATGCTCAGTGCGTAGTGATGCATGTCGTAATGCCTCCCCTAACTTTCTGGCCTCTCCTTGACGTTTCCATGCTGTCATACTTTGGTCACAAATGCTTCCAAAGGGCTGTGGACTACCTTTGCCCCATACCCTTTGATCACATTTCCTTTTGTGTAGAATTTCAATTTCTAGGTCCCCTTCTTTCCTTCAAGCCAGCCCAGCACATTAAGGTAGGTAAGCAATCCCCCTTTAAGTTGAAAAGATGTAGCTGAGAAAGCATTCTAGGAAGTGGCCATTTGGAGAGCTAGCCCTAGGTCGTATTCATGAGTTTTCTCATTCCACTGCAGCACCCGCACCCAACTGCGCCACAACCATTATTGAAAGACAGATGAATGCATCACGGAAAGCTTTGCTGTCTCCGCCTTCGGTAGCTCAGTTGATAGAGCGGCCGAGAGTAGTGCAAAAACAGTAACCCTTAATTCGCCGGTTCAAATCTACCGCGGAGGACTTCGCCCTTTAGGTTTCCATCGCCTTCTCTGTTATTAAGACATTATCTTCCCCTCTGATTAAGAAAAAAAAAAATTCCGAGCTCCAAGTAAATGCTGGGACAGAAGGGTAGATGTCTTCTGTTTTCTAATGAAATTGACCACATCCTCATTTCTGAGGGATGTGGGAAGAGAAGTAAACAAGGACCTGCAGATCAGAATTCATTCCAAACCCTTGACTAAATATATGAAGGCACTTGGAAGACTTCCAGTCTCATTGTACCAAAGTAGATGTTTTGTCAGCCGACCCAGCTACTCCTTGCCTACAATGAGAGCGGTCATATATATATATATATATATATATATATATATGCGAGAGGGAATTTAGAAAGCCACCATCTCCCTAAAACTGAGCAAGATGCGAAGTGGAGTAATAGTTTACAGATTTGGAGAAAATCTGAGATGTTCGTCTTGCCAAAAGGAGCACAGAAATACCCTCTCTGAGGATCAAACTCAGGACTTTCAGATTATGAGACTGACGCACTGCCTACTGCACAGAAGGCTGCACAAACCCTCCCAGAAATACGTCTATACCCCTTGAAGAGGAAAGGAGGCAAAAACGCTTATCTTATCTTGGAATATAAATACGATACGATTGACTCGCTGGATTAAAATCATATGGAGTTATAATGGTGGGAAAATATTTCTTTCCAGTGATTAAACCCACACCCCCTACAATTAGCCATGCGAAAGAGTCAGGGAATACCTTTCACCTCTCTCAGAAAGATCACATGAATTTTTCCCCCACGTAACTGAGAATTTAATGGACTAAAACTCAGAATTAAGGTGCCGTCCTTAGCAATAGATGCATCTGGATCTCAACTCTTTACGTGCTTATGTAACATAGCTGTGTGTCCTGCAGTAAGAGCAAGAGTACCTTAATGCGTCTCAGGACATTTGTAAGCAGCACTCAACCATATTCTTCTTTCATGTAACCTTAACCAGTTGCCTTGAAAACTCTGGCATGTTTAGATCGCATCTAGCTGTTGTATGTGGGGCATTTGTTCATTCTAGAGTGAGCCTTATTCCATAAAATGGTGCTATACAATCCAGATGTAAGTCATGGGGAATCCCACATCTGACACCTTATTTTCTAGTGCCATATGTGGTGAATTTGAGGTACATAGAATTCCAGATTTCCTTCGGTGAAGCAAGGTCAGCCCGCCCCACCCCCACCCCAGGACGTGGGGGATGTAGCTCAGTGGTAGAGCGCATGCTTTGCATGTATGAGGCCCCGGGTTCGATCCCCGGCATCTCCAGCCTTTTGCCAGGCTCATCTTGCCTTTTGGCAGAACCCTAGGCTGTCACCATGGGTCAGGAAGTGAGATGACATGCAGCTGGGGCCAGACCACCGCCGACATTGCCCGGCTCTTGCCTTGGGAAAGCTTGTGAAATGGGGCTATCTCATTTTCGGTCTTTATAGAAAAAAGAATCTTTCTCCCCCAAGAAACCAAAGTGGTGGTTCATCTTGGCAATCTCGGTATAGAAAACGGTCACAGCTGTCTTGGCCATTGATGTGAATTCTTCCTCTAAACCAGAGACTCCTTACAGAAGGTTTAAGAAAAACTGAATGTCTTCTTTATCCCAATCACTTGCGATTGGACCATGATTTTGCTTTTCCCTTTCCATTCACAGAGGCATTAAACATGCATGTTCTTCATGCTCAGTGCGTAGTGATGCATGTCGTAATGCCTCCCCTAACTTTCTGGCCTCTCCTTGACGTTTCCATGCTGTCATACTTTGGTCACAAATGCTTCCAAAGGGCTGTGGACTACCTTTGCCCCATACCCTTTGATCACATTTCCTTTTGTGTAGAATTTCAATTTCTAGGTCCCCTTCTTTCCTTCAAGCCAGCCCAGCACATTAAGGTAGGTAAGCAATCCCCCTTTAAGTTGAAAAGATGTAGCTGAGAAAGCATTCTAGGAAGTGGCCATTTGGAGAGCTAGCCCTAGGTCGTATTCATGAGTTTTCTCATTCCACTGCAGCACCCGCACCCAACTGCGCCACAACCATTATTGAAAGACAGATGAATGCATCACGGAAAGCTTTGCTGTCTCCGCCTTCGGTAGCTCAGTTGATAGAGCGGCCGAGAGTAGTGCAAAAACAGTAACCCTTAATTCGCCGGTTCAAATCTACCGCGGAGGACTTCGCCCTTTAGGTTTCCATCGCCTTCTCTGTTATTAAGACATTATCTTCCCCTCTGATTAAGAAAAAAAAAAATTCCGAGCTCCAAGTAAATGCTGGGACAGAAGGGTAGATGTCTTCTGTTTTCTAATGAAATTGACCACATCCTCATTTCTGAGGGATGTGGGAAGAGAAGTAAACAAGGACCTGCAGATCAGAATTCATTCCAAACCCTTGACTAAATATATGAAGGCACTTGGAAGACTTCCAGTCTCATTGTACCAAAGTAGATGTTTTGTCAGCCGACCCAGCTACTCCTTGCCTACAATGAGAGCGGTCATATATATATATATATATATATATATATATATGCGAGAGGGAATTTAGAAAGCCACCATCTCCCTAAAACTGAGCAAGATGCGAAGTGGAGTAATAGTTTACAGATTTGGAGAAAATCTGAGATGTTCGTCTTGCCAAAAGGAGCACAGAAATACCCTCTCTGAGGATCAAACTCAGGACTTTCAGATTATGAGACTGACGCACTGCCTACTGCACAGAAGGCTGCACAAACCCTCCCAGAAATACGTCTATACCCCTTGAAGAGGAAAGGAGGCAAAAACGCTTATCTTATCTTGGAATATAAATACGATACGATTGACTCGCTGGATTAAAATCATATGGAGTTATAATGGTGGGAAAATATTTCTTTCCAGTGATTAAACCCACACCCCCTACAATTAGCCATGCGAAAGAGTCAGGGAATACCTTTCACCTCTCTCAGAAAGATCACATGAATTTTTCCCCCACGTAACTGAGAATTTAATGGACTAAAACTCAGAATTAAGGTGCCGTCCTTAGCAATAGATGCATCTGGATCTCAACTCTTTACGTGCTTATGTAACATAGCTGTGTGTCCTGCAGTAAGAGCAAGAGTACCTTAATGCGTCTCAGGACATTTGTAAGCAGCACTCAACCATATTCTTCTTTCATGTAACCTTAACCAGTTGCCTTGAAAACTCTGGCATGTTTAGATCGCATCTAGCTGTTGTATGTGGGGCATTTGTTCATTCTAGAGTGAGCCTTATTCCATAAAATGGTGCTATACAATCCAGATGTAAGTCATGGGGAATCCCACATCTGACACCTTATTTTCTAGTGCCATATGTGGTGAATTTGAGGTACATAGAATTCCAGATTTCCTTCGGTGAAGCAAGGTCAGCCCGCCCCACCCCCACCCCAGGACGTGGGGGATGTAGCTCAGTGGTAGAGCGCATGCTTTGCATGTATGAGGCCCCGGGTTCGATCCCCGGCATCTCCAGCCTTTTGCCAGGCTCATCTTGCCTTTTGGCAGAACCCTAGGCTGTCACCATGGGTCAGGAAGTGAGATGACATGCAGCTGGGGCCAGACCACCGCCGACATTGCCCGGCTCTTGCCTTGGGAAAGCTTGTGAAATGGGGCTATCTCATTTTCGGTCTTTATAGAAAAAAGAATCTTTCTCCCCCAAGAAACCAAAGTGGTGGTTCATCTTGGCAATCTCGGTATAGAAAACGGTCACAGCTGTCTTGGCCATTGATGTGAATTCTTCCTCTAAACCAGAGACTCCTTACAGAAGGTTTAAGAAAAACTGAATGTCTTCTTTATCCCAATCACTTGCGATTGGACCATGATTTTGCTTTTCCCTTTCCATTCACAGAGGCATTAAACATGCATGTTCTTCATGCTCAGTGCGTAGTGATGCATGTCGTAATGCCTCCCCTAACTTTCTGGCCTCTCCTTGACGTTTCCATGCTGTCATACTTTGGTCACAAATGCTTCCAAAGGGCTGTGGACTACCTTTGCCCCATACCCTTTGATCACATTTCCTTTTGTGTAGAATTTCAATTTCTAGGTCCCCTTCTTTCCTTCAAGCCAGCCCAGCACATTAAGGTAGGTAAGCAATCCCCCTTTAAGTTGAAAAGATGTAGCTGAGAAAGCATTCTAGGAAGTGGCCATTTGGAGAGCTAGCCCTAGGTCGTATTCATGAGTTTTCTCATTCCACTGCAGCACCCGCACCCAACTGCGCCACAACCATTATTGAAAGACAGATGAATGCATCACGGAAAGCTTTGCTGTCTCCGCCTTCGGTAGCTCAGTTGATAGAGCGGCCGAGAGTAGTGCAAAAACAGTAACCCTTAATTCGCCGGTTCAAATCTACCGCGGAGGACTTCGCCCTTTAGGTTTCCATCGCCTTCTCTGTTATTAAGACATTATCTTCCCCTCTGATTAAGAAAAAAAAAAATTCCGAGCTCCAAGTAAATGCTGGGACAGAAGGGTAGATGTCTTCTGTTTTCTAATGAAATTGACCACATCCTCATTTCTGAGGGATGTGGGAAGAGAAGTAAACAAGGACCTGCAGATCAGAATTCATTCCAAACCCTTGACTAAATATATGAAGGCACTTGGAAGACTTCCAGTCTCATTGTACCAAAGTAGATGTTTTGTCAGCCGACCCAGCTACTCCTTGCCTACAATGAGAGCGGTCATATATATATATATATATATATATATATGCGAGAGGGAATTTAGAAAGCCACCATCTCCCTAAAACTGAGCAAGATGCGAAGTGGAGTAATAGTTTACAGATTTGGAGAAAATCTGAGATGTTCGTCTTGCCAAAAGGAGCACAGAAATACCCTCTCTGAGGATCAAACTCAGGACTTTCAGATTATGAGACTGACGCACTGCCTACTGCACAGAAGGCTGCACAAACCCTCCCAGAAATACGTCTATACCCCTTGAAGAGGAAAGGAGGCAAAAACGCTTATCTTATCTTGGAATATAAATACGATACGATTGACTCGCTGGATTAAAATCATATGGAGTTATAATGGTGGGAACATATTTCTTTCCAGTGATTAAACCCACACCCCCTACAATTAGCCATGCGAAAGAGTCAGGGAATACCTTTCACCTCTCTCAGAAAGATCACATGAATTTTTCCCCCACGTAACTGAGAATTTAATGGACTAAAACTCAGAATTAAGGTGCCGTCCTTAGCAATAGATGCATCTGGATCTCAACTCTTTACGTGCTTATGTAACATAGCTGTGTGTCCTGCAGTAAGAGCAAGAGTACCTTAATGCGTCTCAGGACATTTGTAAGCAGCACTCAACCATATTCTTCTTTCATGTAACCTTAACCAGTTGCCTTGAAAACTCTGGCATGTTTAGATCGCATCTAGCTGTTGTATGTGGGGCATTTGTTCATTCTAGAGTGAGCCTTATTCCATAAAATGGTGCTATACAATCCAGATGTAAGTCATGGGGAATCCCACATCTGACACCTTATTTTCTAGTGCCATATGTGGTGAATTTGAGGTACATAGAATTCCAGATTTCCTTCGGTGAAGCAAGGTCAGCCCGCCCCACCCCCACCCCAGGACGTGGGGGATGTAGCTCAGTGGTAGAGCGCATGCTTTGCATGTATGAGGCCCCGGGTTCGATCCCCGGCATCTCCAGCCTTTTGCCAGGCTCATCTTGCCTTTTGGCAGAACCCTAGGCTGTCACCATGGGTCAGGAAGTGAGATGACATGCAGCTGGGGCCAGACCACCGCCGACATTGCCCGGCTCTTGCCTTGGGAAAGCTTGTGAAATGGGGCTATCTCATTTTCGGTCTTTATAGAAAAAAGAATCTTTCTCCCCCAAGAAACCAAAGTGGTGGTTCATCTTGGCAATCTCGGTATAGAAAACGGTCACAGCTGTCTTGGCCATTGATGTGAATTCTTCCTCTAAACCAGAGACTCCTTACAGAAGGTTTAAGAAAAACTGAATGTCTTCTTTATCCCAATCACTTGCGATTGGACCATGATTTTGCTTTTCCCTTTCCATTCACAGAGGCATTAAACATGCATGTTCTTCATGCTCAGTGCGTAGTGATGCATGTCGTAATGCCTCCCCTAACTTTCTGGCCTCTCCTTGACGTTTCCATGCTGTCATACTTTGGTCACAAATGCTTCCAAAGGGCTGTGGACTACCTTTGCCCCATACCCTTTGATCACATTTCCTTTTGTGTAGAATTTCAATTTCTAGGTCCCCTTCTTTCCTTCAAGCCAGCCCAGCACATTAAGGTAGGTAAGCAATCCCCCTTTAAGTTGAAAAGATGTAGCTGAGAAAGCATTCTAGGAAGTGGCCATTTGGAGAGCTAGCCCTAGGTCGTATTCATGAGTTTTCTCATTCCACTGCAGCACCCGCACCCAACTGCGCCACAACCATTATTGAAAGACAGATGAATGCATCACGGAAAGCTTTGCTGTCTCCGCCTTCGGTAGCTCAGTTGATAGAGCGGCCGAGAGTAGTGCAAAAACAGTAACCCTTAGTTCGCCGGTTCAAATCTGCCGCGGAGGACTTCGCCCTTTAGGTTTCCATCGCCTTCTCTGTTATTAAGACATTATCTTCCCCTCTGATTAAGAAAAAAAAAAATTCCGAGCTCCAAGTAAATGCTGGGACAGAAGGGTAGATGTCTTCTGTTTTCTAATGAAATTGACCACATCCTCATTTCTGAGGGATGTGGGAAGAGAAGTAAACAAGGACCTGCAGATCAGAATTCATTCCAAACCCTTGACTAAATATATGAAGGCACTTGGAAGACTTCCAGTCTCATTGTACCAAAGTAGATGTTTTGTCAGCCGACCCAGCTACTCCTTGCCTACAATGAGAGCGGTCATATATATATATATATATATATATATATGCGAGAGGGAATTTAGAAAGCCACCATCTCCCTAAAACTGAGCAAGATGCGAAGTGGAGTAATAGTTTACAGATTTGGAGAAAATCTGAGATGTTCGTCTTGCCAAAAGGAGCACAGAAATACCCTCTCTGAGGATCAAACTCAGGACTTTCAGATTATGAGACTGACGCACTGCCTACTGCACAGAAGGCTGCACAAACCCTCCCAGAAATACGTCTATACCCCTTGAAGAGGAAAGGAGGCAAAAACGCTTATCTTATCTTGGAATATAAATACGATACGATTGACTCGCTGGATTAAAATCATATGGAGTTATAATGGTGGGAAAATATTTCTTTCCAGTGATTAAACCCACACCCCCTACAATTAGCCATGCGAAAGAGTCAGGGAATACCTTTCACCTCTCTCAGAAAGATCACATGAATTTTTCCCCCACGTAACTGAGAATTTAATGGACTAAAACTCAGAATTAAGGTGCCGTCCTTAGCAATAGATGCATCTGGATCTCAACTCTTTACGTGCTTATGTAACATAGCTGTGTGTCCTGCAGTAAGAGCAAGAGTACCTTAATGCGTCTCAGGACATTTGTAAGCAGCACTCAACCATATTCTTCTTTCATGTAACCTTAACCAGTTGCCTTGAAAACTCTGGCATGTTTAGATCGCATCTAGCTGTTGTATGTGGGGCATTTGTTCATTCTAGAGTGAGCCTTATTCCATAAAATGGTGCTATACAATCCAGATGTAAGTCATGGGGAATCCCACATCTGACACCTTATTTTCTAGTGCCATATGTGGTGAATTTGAGGTACATAGAATTCCAGATTTCCTTCGGTGAAGCAAGGTCAGCCCGCCCCACCCCCACCCCAGGACGTGGGGGATGTAGCTCAGTGGTAGAGCGCATGCTTTGCATGTATGAGGCCCCGGGTTCGATCCCCGGCATCTCCAGCCTTTTGCCAGGCTCATCTTGCCTTTTGGCAGAACCCTAGGCTGTCACCATGGGTCAGGAAGTGAGATGACATGCAGCTGGGGCCAGACCACCGCCGACATTGCCCGGCTCTTGCCTTGGGAAAGCTTGTGAAATGGGGCTATCTCATTTTCGGTCTTTATAGAAAAAAGAATCTTTCTCCCCCAAGAAACCAAAGTGGTGGTTCATCTTGGCAATCTCGGTATAGAAAACGGTCACAGCTGTCTTGGCCATTGATGTGAATTCTTCCTCTAAACCAGAGACTCCTTACAGAAGGTTTAAGAAAAACTGAATGTCTTCTTTATCCCAATCACTTGCGATTGGACCATGATTTTGCTTTTCCCTTTCCATTCACAGAGGCATTAAACATGCATGTTCTTCATGCTCAGTGCGTAGTGATGCATGTCGTAATGCCTCCCCTAACTTTCTGGCCTCTCCTTGACGTTTCCATGCTGTCATACTTTGGTCACAAATGCTTCCAAAGGGCTGTGGACTACCTTTGCCCCATACCCTTTGATCACATTTCCTTTTGTGTAGAATTTCAATTTCTAGGTCCCCTTCTTTCCTTCAAGCCAGCCCAGCACATTAAGGTAGGTAAGCAATCCCCCTTTAAGTTGAAAAGATGTAGCTGAGAAAGCATTCTAGGAAGTGGCCATTTGGAGAGCTAGCCCTAGGTCGTATTCATGAGTTTTCTCATTCCACTGCAGCACCCGCACCCAACTGCGCCACAACCATTATTGAAAGACAGATGAATGCATCACGGAAAGCTTTGCTGTCTCCGCCTTCGGTAGCTCAGTTGATAGAGCGGCCGAGAGTAGTGCAAAAACAGTAACCCTTAATTCGCCGGTTCAAATCTGCCGCGGAGGACTTCGCCCTTTAGGTTTCCATCGCCTTCTCTGTTATTAAGACATTATCTTCCCCTCTGATTAAGAAAAAAAAAAATTCCGAGCTCCAAGTAAATGCTGGGACAGAAGGGTAGATGTCTTCTGTTTTCTAATGAAATTGACCACATCCTCATTTCTGAGGGATGTGGGAAGAGAAGTAAACAAGGACCTGCAGATCAGAATTCATTCCAAACCCTTGACTAAATATATGAAGGCACTTGGAAGACTTCCAGTCTCATTGTACCAAAGTAGATGTTTTGTCAGCCGACCCAGCTACTCCTTGCCTACAATGAGAGCGGTCATATATATATATATATATATATATATATATATGCGAGAGGGAATTTAGAAAGCCACCATCTCCCTAAAACTGAGCAAGATGCGAAGTGGAGTAATAGTTTACAGATTTGGAGAAAATCTGAGATGTTCGTCTTGCCAAAAGGAGCACAGAAATACCCTCTCTGAGGATCAAACTCAGGACTTTCAGATTATGAGACTGACGCACTGCCTACTGCACAGAAGGCTGCACAAACCCTCCCAGAAATACGTCTATACCCCTTGAAGAGGAAAGGAGGCAAAAACGCTTATCTTATCTTGGAATATAAATACGATACGATTGACTCGCTGGATTAAAATCATATGGAGTTATAATGGTGGGAAAATATTTCTTTCCAGTGATTAAACCCACACCCCCTACAATTAGCCATGCGAAAGAGTCAGGGAATACCTTTCACCTCTCTCAGAAAGATCACATGAATTTTTCCCCCACGTAACTGAGAATTTAATGGACTAAAACTCAGAATTAAGGTGCCGTCCTTAGCAATAGATGCATCTGGATCTCAACTCTTTACGTGCTTATGTAACATAGCTGTGTGTCCTGCAGTAAGAGCAAGAGTACCTTAATGCGTCTCAGGACATTTGTAAGCAGCACTCAACCATATTCTTCTTTCATGTAACCTTAACCAGTTGCCTTGAAAACTCTGGCATGTTTAGATCGCATCTAGCTGTTGTATGTGGGGCATTTGTTCATTCTAGAGTGAGCCTTATTCCATAAAATGGTGCTATACAATCCAGATGTAAGTCATGGGGAATCCCACATCTGACACCTTATTTTCTAGTGCCATATGTGGTGAATTTGAGGTACATAGAATTCCAGATTTCCTTCGGTGAAGCAAGGTCAGCCCGCCCCACCCCCACCCCAGGACGTGGGGGATGTAGCTCAGTGGTAGAGCGCATGCTTTGCATGTATGAGGCCCCGGGTTCGATCCCCGGCATCTCCAGCCTTTTGCCAGGCTCATCTTGCCTTTTGGCAGAACCCTAGGCTGTCACCATGGGTCAGGAAGTGAGATGACATGCAGCTGGGGCCAGACCACCGCCGACATTGCCCGGCTCTTGCCTTGGGAAAGCTTGTGAAATGGGGCTATCTCATTTTCGGTCTTTATAGAAAAAAGAATCTTTCTCCCCCAAGAAACCAAAGTGGTGGTTCATCTTGGCAATCTCGGTATAGAAAACGGTCACAGCTGTCTTGGCCATTGATGTGAATTCTTCCTCTAAACCAGAGACTCCTTACAGAAGGTTTAAGAAAAACTGAATGTCTTCTTTATCCCAATCACTTGCGATTGGACCATGATTTTGCTTTTCCCTTTCCATTCACAGAGGCATTAAACATGCATGTTCTTCATGCTCAGTGCGTAGTGATGCATGTCGTAATGCCTCCCCTAACTTTCTGGCCTCTCCTTGACGTTTCCATGCTGTCATACTTTGGTCACAAATGCTTCCAAAGGGCTGTGGACTACCTTTGCCCCATACCCTTTGATCACATTTCCTTTTGTGTAGAATTTCAATTTCTAGGTCCCCTTCTTTCCTTCAAGCCAGCCCAGCACATTAAGGTAGGTAAGCAATCCCCCTTTAAGTTGAAAAGATGTAGCTGAGAAAGCATTCTAGGAAGTGGCCATTTGGAGAGCTAGCCCTAGGTCGTATTCATGAGTTTTCTCATTCCACTGCAGCACCCGCACCCAACTGCGCCACAACCATTATTGAAAGACAGATGAATGCATCACGGAAAGCTTTGCTGTCTCCGCCTTCGGTAGCTCAGTTGATAGAGCGGCCGAGAGTAGTGCAAAAACAGTAACCCTTAGTTCGCCGGTTCAAATCTGCCGCGGAGGACTTCGCCCTTTAGGTTTCCATCGCCTTCTCTGTTATTAAGACATTATCTTCCCCTCTGATTAAGAAAAAAAAAAATTCCGAGCTCCAAGTAAATGCTGGGACAGAAGGGTAGATGTCTTCTGTTTTCTAATGAAATTGACCACATCCTCATTTCTGAGGGATGTGGGAAGAGAAGTAAACAAGGACCTGCAGATCAGAATTCATTCCAAACCCTTGACTAAATATATGAAGGCACTTGGAAGACTTCCAGTCTCATTGTACCAAAGTAGATGTTTTGTCAGCCGACCCAGCTACTCCTTGCCTACAATGAGAGCGGTCATATATATATATATATATATATATATATGCGAGAGGGAATTTAGAAAGCCACCATCTCCCTAAAACTGAGCAAGATGCGAAGTGGAGTAATAGTTTACAGATTTGGAGAAAATCTGAGATGTTCGTCTTGCCAAAAGGAGCACAGAAATACCCTCTCTGAGGATCAAACTCAGGACTTTCAGATTATGAGACTGACGCACTGCCTACTGCACAGAAGGCTGCACAAACCCTCCCAGAAATACGTCTATACCCCTTGAAGAGGAAAGGAGGCAAAAACGCTTATCTTATCTTGGAATATAAATACGATACGATTGACTCGCTGGATTAAAATCATATGGAGTTATAATGGTGGGAAAATATTTCTTTCCAGTGATTAAACCCACACCCCCTACAATTAGCCATGCGAAAGAGTCAGGGAATACCTTTCACCTCTCTCAGAAAGATCACATGAATTTTTCCCCCACGTAACTGAGAATTTAATGGACTAAAACTCAGAATTAAGGTGCCGTCCTTAGCAATAGATGCATCTGGATCTCAACTCTTTACGTGCTTATGTAACATAGCTGTGTGTCCTGCAGTAAGAGCAAGAGTACCTTAATGCGTCTCAGGACATTTGTAAGCAGCACTCAACCATATTCTTCTTTCATGTAACCTTAACCAGTTGCCTTGAAAACTCTGGCATGTTTAGATCGCATCTAGCTGTTGTATGTGGGGCATTTGTTCATTCTAGAGTGAGCCTTATTCCATAAAATGGTGCTATACAATCCAGATGTAAGTCATGGGGAATCCCACATCTGACACCTTATTTTCTAGTGCCATATGTGGTGAATTTGAGGTACATAGAATTCCAGATTTCCTTCGGTGAAGCAAGGTCAGCCCGCCCCACCCCCACCCCAGGACGTGGGGGATGTAGCTCAGTGGTAGAGCGCATGCTTTGCATGTATGAGGCCCCGGGTTCGATCCCCGGCATCTCCAGCCTTTTGCCAGGCTCATCTTGCCTTTTGGCAGAACCCTAGGCTGTCACCATGGGTCAGGAAGTGAGATGACATGCAGCTGGGGCCAGACCACCGCCGACATTGCCCGGCTCTTGCCTTGGGAAAGCTTGTGAAATGGGGCTATCTCATTTTCGGTCTTTATAGAAAAAAGAATCTTTCTCCCCCAAGAAACCAAAGTGGTGGTTCATCTTGGCAATCTCGGTATAGAAAACGGTCACAGCTGTCTTGGCCATTGATGTGAATTCTTCCTCTAAACCAGAGACTCCTTACAGAAGGTTTAAGAAAAACTGAATGTCTTCTTTATCCCAATCACTTGCGATTGGACCATGATTTTGCTTTTCCCTTTCCATTCACAGAGGCATTAAACATGCATGTTCTTCATGCTCAGTGCGTAGTGATGCATGTCGTAATGCCTCCCCTAACTTTCTGGCCTCTCCTTGACGTTTCCATGCTGTCATACTTTGGTCACAAATGCTTCCAAAGGGCTGTGGACTACCTTTGCCCCATACCCTTTGATCACATTTCCTTTTGTGTAGAATTTCAATTTCTAGGTCCCCTTCTTTCCTTCAAGCCAGCCCAGCACATTAAGGTAGGTAAGCAATCCCCCTTTAAGTTGAAAAGATGTAGCTGAGAAAGCATTCTAGGAAGTGGCCATTTGGAGAGCTAGCCCTAGGTCGTATTCATGAGTTTTCTCATTCCACTGCAGCACCCGCACCCAACTGCGCCACAACCATTATTGAAAGACAGATGAATGCATCACGGAAAGCTTTGCTGTCTCCGCCTTCGGTAGCTCAGTTGATAGAGCGGCCGAGAGTAGTGCAAAAACAGTAACCCTTAATTCGCCGGTTCAAATCTGCCGCGGAGGACTTCGCCCTTTAGGTTTCCATCGCCTTCTCTGTTATTAAGACATTATCTTCCCCTCTGATTAAGAAAAAAAAAAATTCCGAGCTCCAAGTAAATGCTGGGACAGAAGGGTAGATGTCTTCTGTTTTCTAATGAAATTGACCACATCCTCATTTCTGAGGGATGTGGGAAGAGAAGTAAACAAGGACCTGCAGATCAGAATTCATTCCAAACCCTTGACTAAATATATGAAGGCACTTGGAAGACTTCCAGTCTCATTGTACCAAAGTAGATGTTTTGTCAGCCGACCCAGCTACTCCTTGCCTACAATGAGAGCGGTCATATATATATATATATATATATATATATATATGCGAGAGGGAATTTAGAAAGCCACCATCTCCCTAAAACTGAGCAAGATGCGAAGTGGAGTAATAGTTTACAGATTTGGAGAAAATCTGAGATGTTCGTCTTGCCAAAAGGAGCACAGAAATACCCTCTCTGAGGATCAAACTCAGGACTTTCAGATTATGAGACTGACGCACTGCCTACTGCACAGAAGGCTGCACAAACCCTCCCAGAAATACGTCTATACCCCTTGAAGAGGAAAGGAGGCAAAAACGCTTATCTTATCTTGGAATATAAATACGATACGATTGACTCGCTGGATTAAAATCATATGGAGTTATAATGGTGGGAAAATATTTCTTTCCAGTGATTAAACCCACACCCCCTACAATTAGCCATGCGAAAGAGTCAGGGAATACCTTTCACCTCTCTCAGAAAGATCACATGAATTTTTCCCCCACGTAACTGAGAATTTAATGGACTAAAACTCAGAATTAAGGTGCCGTCCTTAGCAATAGATGCATCTGGATCTCAACTCTTTACGTGCTTATGTAACATAGCTGTGTGTCCTGCAGTAAGAGCAAGAGTACCTTAATGCGTCTCAGGACATTTGTAAGCAGCACTCAACCATATTCTTCTTTCATGTAACCTTAACCAGTTGCCTTGAAAACTCTGGCATGTTTAGATCGCATCTAGCTGTTGTATGTGGGGCATTTGTTCATTCTAGAGTGAGCCTTATTCCATAAAATGGTGCTATACAATCCAGATGTAAGTCATGGGGAATCCCACATCTGACACCTTATTTTCTAGTGCCATATGTGGTGAATTTGAGGTACATAGAATTCCAGATTTCCTTCGGTGAAGCAAGGTCAGCCCGCCCCACCCCCACCCCAGGACGTGGGGGATGTAGCTCAGTGGTAGAGCGCATGCTTTGCATGTATGAGGCCCCGGGTTCGATCCCCGGCATCTCCAGCCTTTTGCCAGGCTCATCTTGCCTTTTGGCAGAACCCTAGGCTGTCACCATGGGTCAGGAAGTGAGATGACATGCAGCTGGGGCCAGACCACCGCCGACATTGCCCGGCTCTTGCCTTGGGAAAGCTTGTGAAATGGGGCTATCTCATTTTCGGTCTTTATAGAAAAAAGAATCTTTCTCCCCCAAGAAACCAAAGTGGTGGTTCATCTTGGCAATCTCGGTATAGAAAACGGTCACAGCTGTCTTGGCCATTGATGTGAATTCTTCCTCTAAACCAGAGACTCCTTACAGAAGGTTTAAGAAAAACTGAATGTCTTCTTTATCCCAATCACTTGCGATTGGACCATGATTTTGCTTTTCCCTTTCCATTCACAGAGGCATTAAACATGCATGTTCTTCATGCTCAGTGCGTAGTGATGCATGTCGTAATGCCTCCCCTAACTTTCTGGCCTCTCCTTGACGTTTCCATGCTGTCATACTTTGGTCACAAATGCTTCCAAAGGGCTGTGGACTACCTTTGCCCCATACCCTTTGATCACATTTCCTTTTGTGTAGAATTTCAATTTCTAGGTCCCCTTCTTTCCTTCAAGCCAGCCCAGCACATTAAGGTAGGTAAGCAATCCCCCTTTAAGTTGAAAAGATGTAGCTGAGAAAGCATTCTAGGAAGTGGCCATTTGGAGAGCTAGCCCTAGGTCGTATTCATGAGTTTTCTCATTCCACTGCAGCACCCGCACCCAACTGCGCCACAACCATTATTGAAAGACAGATGAATGCATCACGGAAAGCTTTGCTGTCTCCGCCTTCGGTAGCTCAGTTGATAGAGCGGCCGAGAGTAGTGCAAAAACAGTAACCCTTAGTTCGCCGGTTCAAATCTGCCGCGGAGGACTTCGCCCTTTAGGTTTCCATCGCCTTCTCTGTTATTAAGACATTATCTTCCCCTCTGATTAAGAAAAAAAAAAATTCCGAGCTCCAAGTAAATGCTGGGACAGAAGGGTAGATGTCTTCTGTTTTCTAATGAAATTGACCACATCCTCATTTCTGAGGGATGTGGGAAGAGAAGTAAACAAGGACCTGCAGATCAGAATTCATTCCAAACCCTTGACTAAATATATGAAGGCACTTGGAAGACTTCCAGTCTCATTGTACCAAAGTAGATGTTTTGTCAGCCGACCCAGCTACTCCTTGCCTACAATGAGAGCGGTCATATATATATATATATATATATATATATGCGAGAGGGAATTTAGAAAGCCACCATCTCCCTAAAACTGAGCAAGATGCGAAGTGGAGTAATAGTTTACAGATTTGGAGAAAATCTGAGATGTTCGTCTTGCCAAAAGGAGCACAGAAATACCCTCTCTGAGGATCAAACTCAGGACTTTCAGATTATGAGACTGACGCACTGCCTACTGCACAGAAGGCTGCACAAACCCTCCCAGAAATACGTCTATACCCCTTGAAGAGGAAAGGAGGCAAAAACGCTTATCTTATCTTGGAATATAAATACGATACGATTGACTCGCTGGATTAAAATCATATGGAGTTATAATGGTGGGAAAATATTTCTTTCCAGTGATTAAACCCACACCCCCTACAATTAGCCATGCGAAAGAGTCAGGGAATACCTTTCACCTCTCTCAGAAAGATCACATGAATTTTTCCCCCACGTAACTGAGAATTTAATGGACTAAAACTCAGAATTAAGGTGCCGTCCTTAGCAATAGATGCATCTGGATCTCAACTCTTTACGTGCTTATGTAACATAGCTGTGTGTCCTGCAGTAAGAGCAAGAGTACCTTAATGCGTCTCAGGACATTTGTAAGCAGCACTCAACCATATTCTTCTTTCATGTAACCTTAACCAGTTGCCTTGAAAACTCTGGCATGTTTAGATCGCATCTAGCTGTTGTATGTGGGGCATTTGTTCATTCTAGAGTGAGCCTTATTCCATAAAATGGTGCTATACAATCCAGATGTAAGTCATGGGGAATCCCACATCTGACACCTTATTTTCTAGTGCCATATGTGGTGAATTTGAGGTACATAGAATTCCAGATTTCCTTCGGTGAAGCAAGGTCAGCCCGCCCCACCCCCACCCCAGGACGTGGGGGATGTAGCTCAGTGGTAGAGCGCATGCTTTGCATGTATGAGGCCCCGGGTTCGATCCCCGGCATCTCCAGCCTTTTGCCAGGCTCATCTTGCCTTTTGGCAGAACCCTAGGCTGTCACCATGGGTCAGGAAGTGAGATGACATGCAGCTGGGGCCAGACCACCGCCGACATTGCCCGGCTCTTGCCTTGGGAAAGCTTGTGAAATGGGGCTATCTCATTTTCGGTCTTTATAGAAAAAAGAATCTTTCTCCCCCAAGAAACCAAAGTGGTGGTTCATCTTGGCAATCTCGGTATAGAAAACGGTCACAGCTGTCTTGGCCATTGATGTGAATTCTTCCTCTAAACCAGAGACTCCTTACAGAAGGTTTAAGAAAAACTGAATGTCTTCTTTATCCCAATCACTTGCGATTGGACCATGATTTTGCTTTTCCCTTTCCATTCACAGAGGCATTAAACATGCATGTTCTTCATGCTCAGTGCGTAGTGATGCATGTCGTAATGCCTCCCCTAACTTTCTGGCCTCTCCTTGACGTTTCCATGCTGTCATACTTTGGTCACAAATGCTTCCAAAGGGCTGTGGACTACCTTTGCCCCATACCCTTTGATCACATTTCCTTTTGTGTAGAATTTCAATTTCTAGGTCCCCTTCTTTCCTTCAAGCCAGCCCAGCACATTAAGGTAGGTAAGCAATCCCCCTTTAAGTTGAAAAGATGTAGCTGAGAAAGCATTCTAGGAAGTGGCCATTTGGAGAGCTAGCCCTAGGTCGTATTCATGAGTTTTCTCATTCCACTGCAGCACCCGCACCCAACTGCGCCACAACCATTATTGAAAGACAGATGAATGCATCACGGAAAGCTTTGCTGTCTCCGCCTTCGGTAGCTCAGTTGATAGAGCGGCCGAGAGTAGTGCAAAAACAGTAACCCTTAATTCGCCGGTTCAAATCTGCCGCGGAGGACTTCGCCCTTTAGGTTTCCATCGCCTTCTCTGTTATTAAGACATTATCTTCCCCTCTGATTAAGAAAAAAAAAAATTCCGAGCTCCAAGTAAATGCTGGGACAGAAGGGTAGATGTCTTCTGTTTTCTAATGAAATTGACCACATCCTCATTTCTGAGGGATGTGGGAAGAGAAGTAAACAAGGACCTGCAGATCAGAATTCATTCCAAACCCTTGACTAAATATATGAAGGCACTTGGAAGACTTCCAGTCTCATTGTACCAAAGTAGATGTTTTGTCAGCCGACCCAGCTACTCCTTGCCTACAATGAGAGCGGTCATATATATATATATATATATATATATATATATGCGAGAGGGAATTTAGAAAGCCACCATCTCCCTAAAACTGAGCAAGATGCGAAGTGGAGTAATAGTTTACAGATTTGGAGAAAATCTGAGATGTTCGTCTTGCCAAAAGGAGCACAGAAATACCCTCTCTGAGGATCAAACTCAGGACTTTCAGATTATGAGACTGACGCACTGCCTACTGCACAGAAGGCTGCACAAACCCTCCCAGAAATACGTCTATACCCCTTGAAGAGGAAAGGAGGCAAAAACGCTTATCTTATCTTGGAATATAAATACGATACGATTGACTCGCTGGATTAAAATCATATGGAGTTATAATGGTGGGAAAATATTTCTTTCCAGTGATTAAACCCACACCCCCTACAATTAGCCATGCGAAAGAGTCAGGGAATACCTTTCACCTCTCTCAGAAAGATCACATGAATTTTTCCCCCACGTAACTGAGAATTTAATGGACTAAAACTCAGAATTAAGGTGCCGTCCTTAGCAATAGATGCATCTGGATCTCAACTCTTTACGTGCTTATGTAACATAGCTGTGTGTCCTGCAGTAAGAGCAAGAGTACCTTAATGCGTCTCAGGACATTTGTAAGCAGCACTCAACCATATTCTTCTTTCATGTAACCTTAACCAGTTGCCTTGAAAACTCTGGCATGTTTAGATCGCATCTAGCTGTTGTATGTGGGGCATTTGTTCATTCTAGAGTGAGCCTTATTCCATAAAATGGTGCTATACAATCCAGATGTAAGTCATGGGGAATCCCACATCTGACACCTTATTTTCTAGTGCCATATGTGGTGAATTTGAGGTACATAGAATTCCAGATTTCCTTCGGTGAAGCAAGGTCAGCCCGCCCCACCCCCACCCCAGGACGTGGGGGATGTAGCTCAGTGGTAGAGCGCATGCTTTGCATGTATGAGGCCCCGGGTTCGATCCCCGGCATCTCCAGCCTTTTGCCAGGCTCATCTTGCCTTTTGGCAGAACCCTAGGCTGTCACCATGGGTCAGGAAGTGAGATGACATGCAGCTGGGGCCAGACCACCGCCGACATTGCCCGGCTCTTGCCTTGGGAAAGCTTGTGAAATGGGGCTATCTCATTTTCGGTCTTTATAGAAAAAAGAATCTTTCTCCCCCAAGAAACCAAAGTGGTGGTTCATCTTGGCAATCTCGGTATAGAAAACGGTCACAGCTGTCTTGGCCATTGATGTGAATTCTTCCTCTAAACCAGAGACTCCTTACAGAAGGTTTAAGAAAAACTGAATGTCTTCTTTATCCCAATCACTTGCGATTGGACCATGATTTTGCTTTTCCCTTTCCATTCACAGAGGCATTAAACATGCATGTTCTTCATGCTCAGTGCGTAGTGATGCATGTCGTAATGCCTCCCCTAACTTTCTGGCCTCTCCTTGACGTTTCCATGCTGTCATACTTTGGTCACAAATGCTTCCAAAGGGCTGTGGACTACCTTTGCCCCATACCCTTTGATCACATTTCCTTTTGTGTAGAATTTCAATTTCTAGGTCCCCTTCTTTCCTTCAAGCCAGCCCAGCACATTAAGGTAGGTAAGCAATCCCCCTTTAAGTTGAAAAGATGTAGCTGAGAAAGCATTCTAGGAAGTGGCCATTTGGAGAGCTAGCCCTAGGTCGTATTCATGAGTTTTCTCATTCCACTGCAGCACCCGCACCCAACTGCGCCACAACCATTATTGAAAGACAGATGAATGCATCACGGAAAGCTTTGCTGTCTCCGCCTTCGGTAGCTCAGTTGATAGAGCGGCCGAGAGTAGTGCAAAAACAGTAACCCTTAATTCGCCGGTTCAAATCTGCCGCGGAGGACTTCGCCCTTTAGGTTTCCATCGCCTTCTCTGTTATTAAGACATTATCTTCCCCTCTGATTAAGAAAAAAAAAAATTCCGAGCTCCAAGTAAATGCTGGGACAGAAGGGTAGATGTCTTCTGTTTTCTAATGAAATTGACCACATCCTCATTTCTGAGGGATGTGGGAAGAGAAGTAAACAAGGACCTGCAGATCAGAATTCATTCCAAACCCTTGACTAAATATATGAAGGCACTTGGAAGACTTCCAGTCTCATTGTACCAAAGTAGATGTTTTGTCAGCCGACCCAGCTACTCCTTGCCTACAATGAGAGCGGTCATATATATATATATATATATATATATATATATGCGAGAGGGAATTTAGAAAGCCACCATCTCCCTAAAACTGAGCAAGATGCGAAGTGGAGTAATAGTTTACAGATTTGGAGAAAATCTGAGATGTTCGTCTTGCCAAAAGGAGCACAGAAATACCCTCTCTGAGGATCAAACTCAGGACTTTCAGATTATGAGACTGACGCACTGCCTACTGCACAGAAGGCTGCACAAACCCTCCCAGAAATACGTCTATACCCCTTGAAGAGGAAAGGAGGCAAAAACGCTTATCTTATCTTGGAATATAAATACGATACGATTGACTCGCTGGATTAAAATCATATGGAGTTATAATGGTGGGAAAATATTTCTTTCCAGTGATTAAACCCACACCCCCTACAATTAGCCATGCGAAAGAGTCAGGGAATACCTTTCACCTCTCTCAGAAAGATCACATGAATTTTTCCCCCACGTAACTGAGAATTTAATGGACTAAAACTCAGAATTAAGGTGCCGTCCTTAGCAATAGATGCATCTGGATCTCAACTCTTTACGTGCTTATGTAACATAGCTGTGTGTCCTGCAGTAAGAGCAAGAGTACCTTAATGCGTCTCAGGACATTTGTAAGCAGCACTCAACCATATTCTTCTTTCATGTAACCTTAACCAGTTGCCTTGAAAACTCTGGCATGTTTAGATCGCATCTAGCTGTTGTATGTGGGGCATTTGTTCATTCTAGAGTGAGCCTTATTCCATAAAATGGTGCTATACAATCCAGATGTAAGTCATGGGGAATCCCACATCTGACACCTTATTTTCTAGTGCCATATGTGGTGAATTTGAGGTACATAGAATTCCAGATTTCCTTCGGTGAAGCAAGGTCAGCCCGCCCCACCCCCACCCCAGGACGTGGGGGATGTAGCTCAGTGGTAGAGCGCATGCTTTGCATGTATGAGGCCCCGGGTTCGATCCCCGGCATCTCCAGCCTTTTGCCAGGCTCATCTTGCCTTTTGGCAGAACCCTAGGCTGTCACCATGGGTCAGGAAGTGAGATGACATGCAGCTGGGGCCAGACCACCGCCGACATTGCCCGGCTCTTGCCTTGGGAAAGCTTGTGAAATGGGGCTATCTCATTTTCGGTCTTTATAGAAAAAAGAATCTTTCTCCCCCAAGAAACCAAAGTGGTGGTTCATCTTGGCAATCTCGGTATAGAAAACGGTCACAGCTGTCTTGGCCATTGATGTGAATTCTTCCTCTAAACCAGAGACTCCTTACAGAAGGTTTAAGAAAAACTGAATGTCTTCTTTATCCCAATCACTTGCGATTGGACCATGATTTTGCTTTTCCCTTTCCATTCACAGAGGCATTAAACATGCATGTTCTTCATGCTCAGTGCGTAGTGATGCATGTCGTAATGCCTCCCCTAACTTTCTGGCCTCTCCTTGACGTTTCCATGCTGTCATACTTTGGTCACAAATGCTTCCAAAGGGCTGTGGACTACCTTTGCCCCATACCCTTTGATCACATTTCCTTTTGTGTAGAATTTCAATTTCTAGGTCCCCTTCTTTCCTTCAAGCCAGCCCAGCACATTAAGGTAGGTAAGCAATCCCCCTTTAAGTTGAAAAGATGTAGCTGAGAAAGCATTCTAGGAAGTGGCCATTTGGAGAGCTAGCCCTAGGTCGTATTCATGAGTTTTCTCATTCCACTGCAGCACCCGCACCCAACTGCGCCACAACCATTATTGAAAGACAGATGAATGCATCACGGAAAGCTTTGCTGTCTCCGCCTTCGGTAGCTCAGTTGATAGAGCGGCCGAGAGTAGTGCAAAAACAGTAACCCTTAGTTCGCCGGTTCAAATCTGCCGCGGAGGACTTCGCCCTTTAGGTTTCCATCGCCTTCTCTGTTATTAAGACATTATCTTCCCCTCTGATTAAGAAAAAAAAAAATTCCGAGCTCCAAGTAAATGCTGGGACAGAAGGGTAGATGTCTTCTGTTTTCTAATGAAATTGACCACATCCTCATTTCTGAGGGATGTGGGAAGAGAAGTAAACAAGGACCTGCAGATCAGAATTCATTCCAAACCCTTGACTAAATATATGAAGGCACTTGGAAGACTTCCAGTCTCATTGTACCAAAGTAGATGTTTTGTCAGCCGACCCAGCTACTCCTTGCCTACAATGAGAGCGGTCATATATATATATATATATATATATATATGCGAGAGGGAATTTAGAAAGCCACCATCTCCCTAAAACTGAGCAAGATGCGAAGTGGAGTAATAGTTTACAGATTTGGAGAAAATCTGAGATGTTCGTCTTGCCAAAAGGAGCACAGAAATACCCTCTCTGAGGATCAAACTCAGGACTTTCAGATTATGAGACTGACGCACTGCCTACTGCACAGAAGGCTGCACAAACCCTCCCAGAAATACGTCTATACCCCTTGAAGAGGAAAGGAGGCAAAAACGCTTATCTTATCTTGGAATATAAATACGATACGATTGACTCGCTGGATTAAAATCATATGGAGTTATAATGGTGGGAAAATATTTCTTTCCAGTGATTAAACCCACACCCCCTACAATTAGCCATGCGAAAGAGTCAGGGAATACCTTTCACCTCTCTCAGAAAGATCACATGAATTTTTCCCCCACGTAACTGAGAATTTAATGGACTAAAACTCAGAATTAAGGTGCCGTCCTTAGCAATAGATGCATCTGGATCTCAACTCTTTACGTGCTTATGTAACATAGCTGTGTGTCCTGCAGTAAGAGCAAGAGTACCTTAATTCGTCTCAGGACATTTGTAAGCAGCACTCAACCATATTCTTCTTTCATGTAACCTTAACCAGTTGCCTTGAAAACTCTGGCATGTTTAGATCGCATCTAGCTGTTGTATGTGGGGCATTTGTTCATTCTAGAGTGAGCCTTATTCCATAAAATGGTGCTATACAATCCAGATGTAAGTCATGGGGAATCCCACATCTGACACCTTATTTTCTAGTGCCATATGTGGTGAATTTGAGGTACATAGAATTCCAGATTTCCTTCGGTGAAGCAAGGTCAGCCCGCCCCACCCCCACCCCAGGACGTGGGGGATGTAGCTCAGTGGTAGAGCGCATGCTTTGCATGTATGAGGCCCCGGGTTCGATCCCCGGCATCTCCAGCCTTTTGCCAGGCTCATCTTGCCTTTTGGCAGAACCCTAGGCTGTCACCATGGGTCAGGAAGTGAGATGACATGCAGCTGGGGCCAGACCACCGCCGACATTGCCCGGCTCTTGCCTTGGGAAAGCTTGTGAAATGGGGCTATCTCATTTTCGGTCTTTATAGAAAAAAGAATCTTTCTCCCCCAAGAAACCAAAGTGGTGGTTCATCTTGGCAATCTCGGTATAGAAAACGGTCACAGCTGTCTTGGCCATTGATGTGAATTCTTCCTCTAAACCAGAGACTCCTTACAGAAGGTTTAAGAAAAACTGAATGTCTTCTTTATCCCAATCACTTGCGATTGGACCATGATTTTGCTTTTCCCTTTCCATTCACAGAGGCATTAAACATGCATGTTCTTCATGCTCAGTGCGTAGTGATGCATGTCGTAATGCCTCCCCTAACTTTCTGGCCTCTCCTTGACGTTTCCATGCTGTCATACTTTGGTCACAAATGCTTCCAAAGGGCTGTGGACTACCTTTGCCCCATACCCTTTGATCACATTTCCTTTTGTGTAGAATTTCAATTTCTAGGTCCCCTTCTTTCCTTCAAGCCAGCCCAGCACATTAAGGTAGGTAAGCAATCCCCCTTTAAGTTGAAAAGATGTAGCTGAGAAAGCATTCTAGGAAGTGGCCATTTGGAGAGCTAGCCCTAGGTCGTATTCATGAGTTTTCTCATTCCACTGCAGCACCCGCACCCAACTGCGCCACAACCATTATTGAAAGACAGATGAATGCATCACGGAAAGCTTTGCTGTCTCCGCCTTCGGTAGCTCAGTTGATAGAGCGGCCGAGAGTAGTGCAAAAACAGTAACCCTTAATTCGCCGGTTCAAATCTGCCGCGGAGGACTTCGCCCTTTAGGTTTCCATCGCCTTCTCTGTTATTAAGACATTATCTTCCCCTCTGATTAAGAAAAAAAAAAATTCCGAGCTCCAAGTAAATGCTGGGACAGAAGGGTAGATGTCTTCTGTTTTCTAATGAAATTGACCACATCCTCATTTCTGAGGGATGTGGGAAGAGAAGTAAACAAGGACCTGCAGATCAGAATTCATTCCAAACCCTTGACTAAATATATGAAGGCACTTGGAAGACTTCCAGTCTCATTGTACCAAAGTAGATGTTTTGTCAGCCGACCCAGCTACTCCTTGCCTACAATGAGAGCGGTCATATATATATATATATATATATATATATATATGCGAGAGGGAATTTAGAAAGCCACCATCTCCCTAAAACTGAGCAAGATGCGAAGTGGAGTAATAGTTTACAGATTTGGAGAAAATCTGAGATGTTCGTCTTGCCAAAAGGAGCACAGAAATACCCTCTCTGAGGATCAAACTCAGGACTTTCAGATTATGAGACTGACGCACTGCCTACTGCACAGAAGGCTGCACAAACCCTCCCAGAAATACGTCTATACCCCTTGAAGAGGAAAGGAGGCAAAAACGCTTATCTTATCTTGGAATATAAATACGATACGATTGACTCGCTGGATTAAAATCATATGGAGTTATAATGGTGGGAAAATATTTCTTTCCAGTGATTAAACCCACACCCCCTACAATTAGCCATGCGAAAGAGTCAGGGAATACCTTTCACCTCTCTCAGAAAGATCACATGAATTTTTCCCCCACGTAACTGAGAATTTAATGGACTAAAACTCAGAATTAAGGTGCCGTCCTTAGCAATAGATGCATCTGGATCTCAACTCTTTACGTGCTTATGTAACATAGCTGTGTGTCCTGCAGTAAGAGCAAGAGTACCTTAATGCGTCTCAGGACATTTGTAAGCAGCACTCAACCATATTCTTCTTTCATGTAACCTTAACCAGTTGCCTTGAAAACTCTGGCATGTTTAGATCGCATCTAGCTGTTGTATGTGGGGCATTTGTTCATTCTAGAGTGAGCCTTATTCCATAAAATGGTGCTATACAATCCAGATGTAAGTCATGGGGAATCCCACATCTGACACCTTATTTTCTAGTGCCATATGTGGTGAATTTGAGGTACATAGAATTCCAGATTTCCTTCGGTGAAGCAAGGTCAGCCCGCCCCACCCCCACCCCAGGACGTGGGGGATGTAGCTCAGTGGTAGAGCGCATGCTTTGCATGTATGAGGCCCCGGGTTCGATCCCCGGCATCTCCAGCCTTTTGCCAGGCTCATCTTGCCTTTTGGCAGAACCCTAGGCTGTCACCATGGGTCAGGAAGTGAGATGACATGCAGCTGGGGCCAGACCACCGCCGACATTGCCCGGCTCTTGCCTTGGGAAAGCTTGTGAAATGGGGCTATCTCATTTTCGGTCTTTATAGAAAAAAGAATCTTTCTCCCCCAAGAAACCAAAGTGGTGGTTCATCTTGGCAATCTCGGTATAGAAAACGGTCACAGCTGTCTTGGCCATTGATGTGAATTCTTCCTCTAAACCAGAGACTCCTTACAGAAGGTTTAAGAAAAACTGAATGTCTTCTTTATCCCAATCACTTGCGATTGGACCATGATTTTGCTTTTCCCTTTCCATTCACAGAGGCATTAAACATGCATGTTCTTCATGCTCAGTGCGTAGTGATGCATGTCGTAATGCCTCCCCTAACTTTCTGGCCTCTCCTTGACGTTTCCATGCTGTCATACTTTGGTCACAAATGCTTCCAAAGGGCTGTGGACTACCTTTGCCCCATACCCTTTGATCACATTTCCTTTTGTGTAGAATTTCAATTTCTAGGTCCCCTTCTTTCCTTCAAGCCAGCCCAGCACATTAAGGTAGGTAAGCAATCCCCCTTTAAGTTGAAAAGATGTAGCTGAGAAAGCATTCTAGGAAGTGGCCATTTGGAGAGCTAGCCCTAGGTCGTATTCATGAGTTTTCTCATTCCACTGCAGCACCCGCACCCAACTGCGCCACAACCATTATTGAAAGACAGATGAATGCATCACGGAAAGCTTTGCTGTCTCCGCCTTCGGTAGCTCAGTTGATAGAGCGGCCGAGAGTAGTGCAAAAACAGTAACCCTTAGTTCGCCGGTTCAAATCTGCCGCGGAGGACTTCGCCCTTTAGGTTTCCATCGCCTTCTCTGTTATTAAGACATTATCTTCCCCTCTGATTAAGAAAAAAAAAAATTCCGAGCTCCAAGTAAATGCTGGGACAGAAGGGTAGATGTCTTCTGTTTTCTAATGAAATTGACCACATCCTCATTTCTGAGGGATGTGGGAAGAGAAGTAAACAAGGACCTGCAGATCAGAATTCATTCCAAACCCTTGACTAAATATATGAAGGCACTTGGAAGACTTCCAGTCTCATTGTACCAAAGTAGATGTTTTGTCAGCCGACCCAGCTACTCCTTGCCTACAATGAGAGCGGTCATATATATATATATATATATATATATATGCGAGAGGGAATTTAGAAAGCCACCATCTCCCTAAAACTGAGCAAGATGCGAAGTGGAGTAATAGTTTACAGATTTGGAGAAAATCTGAGATGTTCGTCTTGCCAAAAGGAGCACAGAAATACCCTCTCTGAGGATCAAACTCAGGACTTTCAGATTATGAGACTGACGCACTGCCTACTGCACAGAAGGCTGCACAAACCCTCCCAGAAATACGTCTATACCCCTTGAAGAGGAAAGGAGGCAAAAACGCTTATCTTATCTTGGAATATAAATACGATACGATTGACTCGCTGGATTAAAATCATATGGAGTTATAATGGTGGGAAAATATTTCTTTCCAGTGATTAAACCCACACCCCCTACAATTAGCCATGCGAAAGAGTCAGGGAATACCTTTCACCTCTCTCAGAAAGATCACATGAATTTTTCCCCCACGTAACTGAGAATTTAATGGACTAAAACTCAGAATTAAGGTGCCGTCCTTAGCAATAGATGCATCTGGATCTCAACTCTTTACGTGCTTATGTAACATAGCTGTGTGTCCTGCAGTAAGAGCAAGAGTACCTTAATTCGTCTCAGGACATTTGTAAGCAGCACTCAACCATATTCTTCTTTCATGTAACCTTAACCAGTTGCCTTGAAAACTCTGGCATGTTTAGATCGCATCTAGCTGTTGTATGTGGGGCATTTGTTCATTCTAGAGTGAGCCTTATTCCATAAAATGGTGCTATACAATCCAGATGTAAGTCATGGGGAATCCCACATCTGACACCTTATTTTCTAGTGCCATATGTGGTGAATTTGAGGTACATAGAATTCCAGATTTCCTTCGGTGAAGCAAGGTCAGCCCGCCCCACCCCCACCCCAGGACGTGGGGGATGTAGCTCAGTGGTAGAGCGCATGCTTTGCATGTATGAGGCCCCGGGTTCGATCCCCGGCATCTCCAGCCTTTTGCCAGGCTCATCTTGCCTTTTGGCAGAACCCTAGGCTGTCACCATGGGTCAGGAAGTGAGATGACATGCAGCTGGGGCCAGACCACCGCCGACATTGCCCGGCTCTTGCCTTGGGAAAGCTTGTGAAATGGGGCTATCTCATTTTCGGTCTTTATAGAAAAAAGAATCTTTCTCCCCCAAGAAACCAAAGTGGTGGTTCATCTTGGCAATCTCGGTATAGAAAACGGTCACAGCTGTCTTGGCCATTGATGTGAATTCTTCCTCTAAACCAGAGACTCCTTACAGAAGGTTTAAGAAAAACTGAATGTCTTCTTTATCCCAATCACTTGCGATTGGACCATGATTTTGCTTTTCCCTTTCCATTCACAGAGGCATTAAACATGCATGTTCTTCATGCTCAGTGCGTAGTGATGCATGTCGTAATGCCTCCCCTAACTTTCTGGCCTCTCCTTGACGTTTCCATGCTGTCATACTTTGGTCACAAATGCTTCCAAAGGGCTGTGGACTACCTTTGCCCCATACCCTTTGATCACATTTCCTTTTGTGTAGAATTTCAATTTCTAGGTCCCCTTCTTTCCTTCAAGCCAGCCCAGCACATTAAGGTAGGTAAGCAATCCCCCTTTAAGTTGAAAAGATGTAGCTGAGAAAGCATTCTAGGAAGTGGCCATTTGGAGAGCTAGCCCTAGGTCGTATTCATGAGTTTTCTCATTCCACTGCAGCACCCGCACCCAACTGCGCCACAACCATTATTGAAAGACAGATGAATGCATCACGGAAAGCTTTGCTGTCTCCGCCTTCGGTAGCTCAGTTGATAGAGCGGCCGAGAGTAGTGCAAAAACAGTAACCCTTAATTCGCCGGTTCAAATCTGCCGCGGAGGACTTCGCCCTTTAGGTTTCCATCGCCTTCTCTGTTATTAAGACATTATCTTCCCCTCTGATTAAGAAAAAAAAAAATTCCGAGCTCCAAGTAAATGCTGGGACAGAAGGGTAGATGTCTTCTGTTTTCTAATGAAATTGACCACATCCTCATTTCTGAGGGATGTGGGAAGAGAAGTAAACAAGGACCTGCAGATCAGAATTCATTCCAAACCCTTGACTAAATATATGAAGGCACTTGGAAGACTTCCAGTCTCATTGTACCAAAGTAGATGTTTTGTCAGCCGACCCAGCTACTCCTTGCCTACAATGAGAGCGGTCATATATATATATATATATATATATATATATATGCGAGAGGGAATTTAGAAAGCCACCATCTCCCTAAAACTGAGCAAGATGCGAAGTGGAGTAATAGTTTACAGATTTGGAGAAAATCTGAGATGTTCGTCTTGCCAAAAGGAGCACAGAAATACCCTCTCTGAGGATCAAACTCAGGACTTTCAGATTATGAGACTGACGCACTGCCTACTGCACAGAAGGCTGCACAAACCCTCCCAGAAATACGTCTATACCCCTTGAAGAGGAAAGGAGGCAAAAACGCTTATCTTATCTTGGAATATAAATACGATACGATTGACTCGCTGGATTAAAATCATATGGAGTTATAATGGTGGGAAAATATTTCTTTCCAGTGATTAAACCCACACCCCCTACAATTAGCCATGCGAAAGAGTCAGGGAATACCTTTCACCTCTCTCAGAAAGATCACATGAATTTTTCCCCCACGTAACTGAGAATTTAATGGACTAAAACTCAGAATTAAGGTGCCGTCCTTAGCAATAGATGCATCTGGATCTCAACTCTTTACGTGCTTATGTAACATAGCTGTGTGTCCTGCAGTAAGAGCAAGAGTACCTTAATGCGTCTCAGGACATTTGTAAGCAGCACTCAACCATATTCTTCTTTCATGTAACCTTAACCAGTTGCCTTGAAAACTCTGGCATGTTTAGATCGCATCTAGCTGTTGTATGTGGGGCATTTGTTCATTCTAGAGTGAGCCTTATTCCATAAAATGGTGCTATACAATCCAGATGTAAGTCATGGGGAATCCCACATCTGACACCTTATTTTCTAGTGCCATATGTGGTGAATTTGAGGTACATAGAATTCCAGATTTCCTTCGGTGAAGCAAGGTCAGCCCGCCCCACCCCCACCCCAGGACGTGGGGGATGTAGCTCAGTGGTAGAGCGCATGCTTTGCATGTATGAGGCCCCGGGTTCGATCCCCGGCATCTCCAGCCTTTTGCCAGGCTCATCTTGCCTTTTGGCAGAACCCTAGGCTGTCACCATGGGTCAGGAAGTGAGATGACATGCAGCTGGGGCCAGACCACCGCCGACATTGCCCGGCTCTTGCCTTGGGAAAGCTTGTGAAATGGGGCTATCTCATTTTCGGTCTTTATAGAAAAAAGAATCTTTCTCCCCCAAGAAACCAAAGTGGTGGTTCATCTTGGCAATCTCGGTATAGAAAACGGTCACAGCTGTCTTGGCCATTGATGTGAATTCTTCCTCTAAACCAGAGACTCCTTACAGAAGGTTTAAGAAAAACTGAATGTCTTCTTTATCCCAATCACTTGCGATTGGACCATGATTTTGCTTTTCCCTTTCCATTCACAGAGGCATTAAACATGCATGTTCTTCATGCTCAGTGCGTAGTGATGCATGTCGTAATGCCTCCCCTAACTTTCTGGCCTCTCCTTGACGTTTCCATGCTGTCATACTTTGGTCACAAATGCTTCCAAAGGGCTGTGGACTACCTTTGCCCCATACCCTTTGATCACATTTCCTTTTGTGTAGAATTTCAATTTCTAGGTCCCCTTCTTTCCTTCAAGCCAGCCCAGCACATTAAGGTAGGTAAGCAATCCCCCTTTAAGTTGAAAAGATGTAGCTGAGAAAGCATTCTAGGAAGTGGCCATTTGGAGAGCTAGCCCTAGGTCGTATTCATGAGTTTTCTCATTCCACTGCAGCACCCGCACCCAACTGCGCCACAACCATTATTGAAAGACAGATGAATGCATCACGGAAAGCTTTGCTGTCTCCGCCTTCGGTAGCTCAGTTGATAGAGCGGCCGAGAGTAGTGCAAAAACAGTAACCCTTAGTTCGCCGGTTCAAATCTGCCGCGGAGGACTTCGCCCTTTAGGTTTCCATCGCCTTCTCTGTTATTAAGACATTATCTTCCCCTCTGATTAAGAAAAAAAAAAATTCCGAGCTCCAAGTAAATGCTGGGACAGAAGGGTAGATGTCTTCTGTTTTCTAATGAAATTGACCACATCCTCATTTCTGAGGGATGTGGGAAGAGAAGTAAACAAGGACCTGCAGATCAGAATTCATTCCAAACCCTTGACTAAATATATGAAGGCACTTGGAAGACTTCCAGTCTCATTGTACCAAAGTAGATGTTTTGTCAGCCGACCCAGCTACTCCTTGCCTACAATGAGAGCGGTCATATATATATATATATATATATATATATGCGAGAGGGAATTTAGAAAGCCACCATCTCCCTAAAACTGAGCAAGATGCGAAGTGGAGTAATAGTTTACAGATTTGGAGAAAATCTGAGATGTTCGTCTTGCCAAAAGGAGCACAGAAATACCCTCTCTGAGGATCAAACTCAGGACTTTCAGATTATGAGACTGACGCACTGCCTACTGCACAGAAGGCTGCACAAACCCTCCCAGAAATACGTCTATACCCCTTGAAGAGGAAAGGAGGCAAAAACGCTTATCTTATCTTGGAATATAAATACGATACGATTGACTCGCTGGATTAAAATCATATGGAGTTATAATGGTGGGAAAATATTTCTTTCCAGTGATTAAACCCACACCCCCTACAATTAGCCATGCGAAAGAGTCAGGGAATACCTTTCACCTCTCTCAGAAAGATCACATGAATTTTTCCCCCACGTAACTGAGAATTTAATGGACTAAAACTCAGAATTAAGGTGCCGTCCTTAGCAATAGATGCATCTGGATCTCAACTCTTTACGTGCTTATGTAACATAGCTGTGTGTCCTGCAGTAAGAGCAAGAGTACCTTAATTCGTCTCAGGACATTTGTAAGCAGCACTCAACCATATTCTTCTTTCATGTAACCTTAACCAGTTGCCTTGAAAACTCTGGCATGTTTAGATCGCATCTAGCTGTTGTATGTGGGGCATTTGTTCATTCTAGAGTGAGCCTTATTCCATAAAATGGTGCTATACAATCCAGATGTAAGTCATGGGGAATCCCACATCTGACACCTTATTTTCTAGTGCCATATGTGGTGAATTTGAGGTACATAGAATTCCAGATTTCCTTCGGTGAAGCAAGGTCAGCCCGCCCCACCCCCACCCCAGGACGTGGGGGATGTAGCTCAGTGGTAGAGCGCATGCTTTGCATGTATGAGGCCCCGGGTTCGATCCCCGGCATCTCCAGCCTTTTGCCAGGCTCATCTTGCCTTTTGGCAGAACCCTAGGCTGTCACCATGGGTCAGGAAGTGAGATGACATGCAGCTGGGGCCAGACCACCGCCGACATTGCCCGGCTCTTGCCTTGGGAAAGCTTGTGAAATGGGGCTATCTCATTTTCGGTCTTTATAGAAAAAAGAATCTTTCTCCCCCAAGAAACCAAAGTGGTGGTTCATCTTGGCAATCTCGGTATAGAAAACGGTCACAGCTGTCTTGGCCATTGATGTGAATTCTTCCTCTAAACCAGAGACTCCTTACAGAAGGTTTAAGAAAAACTGAATGTCTTCTTTATCCCAATCACTTGCGATTGGACCATGATTTTGCTTTTCCCTTTCCATTCACAGAGGCATTAAACATGCATGTTCTTCATGCTCAGTGCGTAGTGATGCATGTCGTAATGCCTCCCCTAACTTTCTGGCCTCTCCTTGACGTTTCCATGCTGTCATACTTTGGTCACAAATGCTTCCAAAGGGCTGTGGACTACCTTTGCCCCATACCCTTTGATCACATTTCCTTTTGTGTAGAATTTCAATTTCTAGGTCCCCTTCTTTCCTTCAAGCCAGCCCAGCACATTAAGGTAGGTAAGCAATCCCCCTTTAAGTTGAAAAGATGTAGCTGAGAAAGCATTCTAGGAAGTGGCCATTTGGAGAGCTAGCCCTAGGTCGTATTCATGAGTTTTCTCATTCCACTGCAGCACCCGCACCCAACTGCGCCACAACCATTATTGAAAGACAGATGAATGCATCACGGAAAGCTTTGCTGTCTCCGCCTTCGGTAGCTCAGTTGATAGAGCGGCCGAGAGTAGTGCAAAAACAGTAACCCTTAATTCGCCGGTTCAAATCTGCCGCGGAGGACTTCGCCCTTTAGGTTTCCATCGCCTTCTCTGTTATTAAGACATTATCTTCCCCTCTGATTAAGAAAAAAAAAAATTCCGAGCTCCAAGTAAATGCTGGGACAGAAGGGTAGATGTCTTCTGTTTTCTAATGAAATTGACCACATCCTCATTTCTGAGGGATGTGGGAAGAGAAGTAAACAAGGACCTGCAGATCAGAATTCATTCCAAACCCTTGACTAAATATATGAAGGCACTTGGAAGACTTCCAGTCTCATTGTACCAAAGTAGATGTTTTGTCAGCCGACCCAGCTACTCCTTGCCTACAATGAGAGCGGTCATATATATATATATATATATATATATATATATGCGAGAGGGAATTTAGAAAGCCACCATCTCCCTAAAACTGAGCAAGATGCGAAGTGGAGTAATAGTTTACAGATTTGGAGAAAATCTGAGATGTTCGTCTTGCCAAAAGGAGCACAGAAATACCCTCTCTGAGGATCAAACTCAGGACTTTCAGATTATGAGACTGACGCACTGCCTACTGCACAGAAGGCTGCACAAACCCTCCCAGAAATACGTCTATACCCCTTGAAGAGGAAAGGAGGCAAAAACGCTTATCTTATCTTGGAATATAAATACGATACGATTGACTCGCTGGATTAAAATCATATGGAGTTATAATGGTGGGAAAATATTTCTTTCCAGTGATTAAACCCACACCCCCTACAATTAGCCATGCGAAAGAGTCAGGGAATACCTTTCACCTCTCTCAGAAAGATCACATGAATTTTTCCCCCACGTAACTGAGAATTTAATGGACTAAAACTCAGAATTAAGGTGCCGTCCTTAGCAATAGATGCATCTGGATCTCAACTCTTTACGTGCTTATGTAACATAGCTGTGTGTCCTGCAGTAAGAGCAAGAGTACCTTAATGCGTCTCAGGACATTTGTAAGCAGCACTCAACCATATTCTTCTTTCATGTAACCTTAACCAGTTGCCTTGAAAACTCTGGCATGTTTAGATCGCATCTAGCTGTTGTATGTGGGGCATTTGTTCATTCTAGAGTGAGCCTTATTCCATAAAATGGTGCTATACAATCCAGATGTAAGTCATGGGGAATCCCACATCTGACACCTTATTTTCTAGTGCCATATGTGGTGAATTTGAGGTACATAGAATTCCAGATTTCCTTCGGTGAAGCAAGGTCAGCCCGCCCCACCCCCACCCCAGGACGTGGGGGATGTAGCTCAGTGGTAGAGCGCATGCTTTGCATGTATGAGGCCCCGGGTTCGATCCCCGGCATCTCCAGCCTTTTGCCAGGCTCATCTTGCCTTTTGGCAGAACCCTAGGCTGTCACCATGGGTCAGGAAGTGAGATGACATGCAGCTGGGGCCAGACCACCGCCGACATTGCCCGGCTCTTGCCTTGGGAAAGCTTGTGAAATGGGGCTATCTCATTTTCGGTCTTTATAGAAAAAAGAATCTTTCTCCCCCAAGAAACCAAAGTGGTGGTTCATCTTGGCAATCTCGGTATAGAAAACGGTCACAGCTGTCTTGGCCATTGATGTGAATTCTTCCTCTAAACCAGAGACTCCTTACAGAAGGTTTAAGAAAAACTGAATGTCTTCTTTATCCCAATCACTTGCGATTGGACCATGATTTTGCTTTTCCCTTTCCATTCACAGAGGCATTAAACATGCATGTTCTTCATGCTCAGTGCGTAGTGATGCATGTCGTAATGCCTCCCCTAACTTTCTGGCCTCTCCTTGACGTTTCCATGCTGTCATACTTTGGTCACAAATGCTTCCAAAGGGCTGTGGACTACCTTTGCCCCATACCCTTTGATCATTTCCTTTTGTGTAGAATTTCAATTTCTAGGTCCCCTTCTTTCCTTCAAGCCAGCCCAGCACATTAAGGTAGGTAAGCAATCCCCCTTTAAGTTGAAAAGATGTAGCTGAGAAAGCATTCTAGGAAGTGGCCATTTGGAGAGCTAGCCCTAGGTCGTATTCATGAGTTTTCTCATTCCACTGCAGCACCCGCACCCAACTGCGCCACAACCATTATTGAAAGACAGATGAATGCATCACGGAAAGCTTTGCTGTCTCCGCCTTCGGTAGCTCAGTTGATAGAGCGGCCGAGAGTAGTGCAAAAACAGTAACCCTTAGTTCGCCGGTTCAAATCTGCCGCGGAGGACTTCGCCCTTTAGGTTTCCATCGCCTTCTCTGTTATTAAGACATTATCTTCCCCTCTGATTAAGAAAAAAAAAAATTCCGAGCTCCAAGTAAATGCTGGGACAGAAGGGTAGATGTCTTCTGTTTTCTAATGAAATTGACCACATCCTCATTTCTGAGGGATGTGGGAAGAGAAGTAAACAAGGACCTGCAGATCAGAATTCATTCCAAACCCTTGACTAAATATATGAAGGCACTTGGAAGACTTCCAGTCTCATTGTACCAAAGTAGATGTTTTGTCAGCCGACCCAGCTACTCCTTGCCTACAATGAGAGCGGTCATATATATATATATATATATATATATATATGCGAGAGGGAATTTAGAAAGCCACCATCTCCCTAAAACTGAGCAAGATGCGAAGTGGAGTAATAGTTTACAGATTTGGAGAAAATCTGAGATGTTCGTCTTGCCAAAAGGAGCACAGAAATACCCTCTCTGAGGATCAAACTCAGGACTTTCAGATTATGAGACTGACGCACTGCCTACTGCACAGAAGGCTGCACAAACCCTCCCAGAAATACGTCTATACCCCTTGAAGAGGAAAGGAGGCAAAAACGCTTATCTTATCTTGGAATATAAATACGATACGATTGACTCGCTGGATTAAAATCATATGGAGTTATAATGGTGGGAAAATATTTCTTTCCAGTGATTAAACCCACACCCCCTACAATTAGCCATGCGAAAGAGTCAGGGAATACCTTTCACCTCTCTCAGAAAGATCACATGAATTTTTCCCCCACGTAACTGAGAATTTAATGGACTAAAACTCAGAATTAAGGTGCCGTCCTTAGCAATAGATGCATCTGGATCTCAACTCTTTACGTGCTTATGTAACATAGCTGTGTGTCCTGCAGTAAGAGCAAGAGTACCTTAATGCGTCTCAGGACATTTGTAAGCAGCACTCAACCATATTCTTCTTTCATGTAACCTTAACCAGTTGCCTTGAAAACTCTGGCATGTTTAGATCGCATCTAGCTGTTGTATGTGGGGCATTTGTTCATTCTAGAGTGAGCCTTATTCCATAAAATGGTGCTATACAATCCAGATGTAAGTCATGGGGAATCCCACATCTGACACCTTATTTTCTAGTGCCATATGTGGTGAATTTGAGGTACATAGAATTCCAGATTTCCTTCGGTGAAGCAAGGTCAGCCCGCCCCACCCCCACCCCAGGACGTGGGGGATGTAGCTCAGTGGTAGAGCGCATGCTTTGCATGTATGAGGCCCCGGGTTCGATCCCCGGCATCTCCAGCCTTTTGCCAGGCTCATCTTGCCTTTTGGCAGAACCCTAGGCTGTCACCATGGGTCAGGAAGTGAGATGACATGCAGCTGGGGCCAGACCACCGCCGACATTGCCCGGCTCTTGCCTTGGGAAAGCTTGTGAAATGGGGCTATCTCATTTTCGGTCTTTATAGAAAAAAGAATCTTTCTCCCCCAAGAAACCAAAGTGGTGGTTCATCTTGGCAATCTCGGTATAGAAAACGGTCACAGCTGTCTTGGCCATTGATGTGAATTCTTCCTCTAAACCAGAGACTCCTTACAGAAGGTTTAAGAAAAACTGAATGTCTTCTTTATCCCAATCACTTGCGATTGGACCATGATTTTGCTTTTCCCTTTCCATTCACAGAGGCATTAAACATGCATGTTCTTCATGCTCAGTGCGTAGTGATGCATGTCGTAATGCCTCCCCTAACTTTCTGGCCTCTCCTTGACGTTTCCATGCTGTCATACTTTGGTCACAAATGCTTCCAAAGGGCTGTGGACTACCTTTGCCCCATACCCTTTGATCACATTTCCTTTTGTGTAGAATTTCAATTTCTAGGTCCCCTTCTTTCCTTCAAGCCAGCCCAGCACATTAAGGTAGGTAAGCAATCCCCCTTTAAGTTGAAAAGATGTAGCTGAGAAAGCATTCTAGGAAGTGGCCATTTGGAGAGCTAGCCCTAGGTCGTATTCATGAGTTTTCTCATTCCACTGCAGCACCCGCACCCAACTGCGCCACAACCATTATTGAAAGACAGATGAATGCATCACGGAAAGCTTTGCTGTCTCCGCCTTCGGTAGCTCAGTTGATAGAGCGGCCGAGAGTAGTGCAAAAACAGTAACCCTTAGTTCGCCGGTTCAAATCTGCCGCGGAGGACTTCGCCCTTTAGGTTTCCATCGCCTTCTCTGTTATTAAGACATTATCTTCCCCTCTGATTAAGAAAAAAAAAAATTCCGAGCTCCAAGTAAATGCTGGGACAGAAGGGTAGATGTCTTCTGTTTTCTAATGAAATTGACCACATCCTCATTTCTGAGGGATGTGGGAAGAGAAGTAAACAAGGACCTGCAGATCAGAATTCATTCCAAACCCTTGACTAAATATATGAAGGCACTTGGAAGACTTCCAGTCTCATTGTACCAAAGTAGATGTTTTGTCAGCCGACCCAGCTACTCCTTGCCTACAATGAGAGCGGTCATATATATATATATATATATATATATATATATGCGAGAGGGAATTTAGAAAGCCACCATCTCCCTAAAACTGAGCAAGATGCGAAGTGGAGTAATAGTTTACAGATTTGGAGAAAATCTGAGATGTTCGTCTTGCCAAAAGGAGCACAGAAATACCCTCTCTGAGGATCAAACTCAGGACTTTCAGATTATGAGACTGACGCACTGCCTACTGCACAGAAGGCTGCACAAACCCTCCCAGAAATACGTCTATACCCCTTGAAGAGGAAAGGAGGCAAAAACGCTTATCTTATCTTGGAATATAAATACGATACGATTGACTCGCTGGATTAAAATCATATGGAGTTATAATGGTGGGAAAATATTTCTTTCCAGTGATTAAACCCACACCCCCTACAATTAGCCATGCGAAAGAGTCAGGGAATACCTTTCACCTCTCTCAGAAAGATCACATGAATTTTTCCCCCACGTAACTGAGAATTTAATGGACTAAAACTCAGAATTAAGGTGCCGTCCTTAGCAATAGATGCATCTGGATCTCAACTCTTTACGTGCTTATGTAACATAGCTGTGTGTCCTGCAGTAAGAGCAAGAGTACCTTAATGCGTCTCAGGACATTTGTAAGCAGCACTCAACCATATTCTTCTTTCATGTAACCTTAACCAGTTGCCTTGAAAACTCTGGCATGTTTAGATCGCATCTAGCTGTTGTATGTGGGGCATTTGTTCATTCTAGAGTGAGCCTTATTCCATAAAATGGTGCTATACAATCCAGATGTAAGTCATGGGGAATCCCACATCTGACACCTTATTTTCTAGTGCCATATGTGGTGAATTTGAGGTACATAGAATTCCAGATTTCCTTCGGTGAAGCAAGGTCAGCCCGCCCCACCCCCACCCCAGGACGTGGGGGATGTAGCTCAGTGGTAGAGCGCATGCTTTGCATGTATGAGGCCCCGGGTTCGATCCCCGGCATCTCCAGCCTTTTGCCAGGCTCATCTTGCCTTTTGGCAGAACCCTAGGCTGTCACCATGGGTCAGGAAGTGAGATGACATGCAGCTGGGGCCAGACCACCGCCGACATTGCCCGGCTCTTGCCTTGGGAAAGCTTGTGAAATGGGGCTATCTCATTTTCGGTCTTTATAGAAAAAAGAATCTTTCTCCCCCAAGAAACCAAAGTGGTGGTTCATCTTGGCAATCTCGGTATAGAAAACGGTCACAGCTGTCTTGGCCATTGATGTGAATTCTTCCTCTAAACCAGAGACTCCTTACAGAAGGTTTAAGAAAAACTGAATGTCTTCTTTATCCCAATCACTTGCGATTGGACCATGATTTTGCTTTTCCCTTTCCATTCACAGAGGCATTAAACATGCATGTTCTTCATGCTCAGTGCGTAGTGATGCATGTCGTAATGCCTCCCCTAACTTTCTGGCCTCTCCTTGACGTTTCCATGCTGTCATACTTTGGTCACAAATGCTTCCAAAGGGCTGTGGACTACCTTTGCCCCATACCCTTTGATCACATTTCCTTTTGTGTAGAATTTCAATTTCTAGGTCCCCTTCTTTCCTTCAAGCCAGCCCAGCACATTAAGGTAGGTAAGCAATCCCCCTTTAAGTTGAAAAGATGTAGCTGAGAAAGCATTCTAGGAAGTGGCCATTTGGAGAGCTAGCCCTAGGTCGTATTCATGAGTTTTCTCATTCCACTGCAGCACCCGCACCCAACTGCGCCACAACCATTATTGAAAGACAGATGAATGCATCACGGAAAGCTTTGCTGTCTCCGCCTTCGGTAGCTCAGTTGATAGAGCGGCCGAGAGTAGTGCAAAAACAGTAACCCTTAGTTCGCCGGTTCAAATCTGCCGCGGAGGACTTCGCCCTTTAGGTTTCCATCGCCTTCTCTGTTATTAAGACATTATCTTCCCCTCTGATTAAGAAAAAAAAAAATTCCGAGCTCCAAGTAAATGCTGGGACAGAAGGGTAGATGTCTTCTGTTTTCTAATGAAATTGACCACATCCTCATTTCTGAGGGATGTGGGAAGAGAAGTAAACAAGGACCTGCAGATCAGAATTCATTCCAAACCCTTGACTAAATATATGAAGGCACTTGGAAGACTTCCAGTCTCATTGTACCAAAGTAGATGTTTTGTCAGCCGACCCAGCTACTCCTTGCCTACAATGAGAGCGGTCATATATATATATATATATATATATATATGCGAGAGGGAATTTAGAAAGCCACCATCTCCCTAAAACTGAGCAAGATGCGAAGTGGAGTAATAGTTTACAGATTTGGAGAAAATCTGAGATGTTCGTCTTGCCAAAAGGAGCACAGAAATACCCTCTCTGAGGATCAAACTCAGGACTTTCAGATTATGAGACTGACGCACTGCCTACTGCACAGAAGGCTGCACAAACCCTCCCAGAAATACGTCTATACCCCTTGAAGAGGAAAGGAGGCAAAAACGCTTATCTTATCTTGGAATATAAATACGATACGATTGACTCGCTGGATTAAAATCATATGGAGTTATAATGGTGGGAAAATATTTCTTTCCAGTGATTAAACCCACACCCCCTACAATTAGCCATGCGAAAGAGTCAGGGAATACCTTTCACCTCTCTCAGAAAGATCACATGAATTTTTCCCCCACGTAACTGAGAATTTAATGGACTAAAACTCAGAATTAAGGTGCCGTCCTTAGCAATAGATGCATCTGGATCTCAACTCTTTACGTGCTTATGTAACATAGCTGTGTGTCCTGCAGTAAGAGCAAGAGTACCTTAATGCGTCTCAGGACATTTGTAAGCAGCACTCAACCATATTCTTCTTTCATGTAACCTTAACCAGTTGCCTTGAAAACTCTGGCATGTTTAGATCGCATCTAGCTGTTGTATGTGGGGCATTTGTTCATTCTAGAGTGAGCCTTATTCCATAAAATGGTGCTATACAATCCAGATGTAAGTCATGGGGAATCCCACATCTGACACCTTATTTTCTAGTGCCATATGTGGTGAATTTGAGGTACATAGAATTCCAGATTTCCTTCGGTGAAGCAAGGTCAGCCCGCCCCACCCCCACCCCAGGACGTGGGGGATGTAGCTCAGTGGTAGAGCGCATGCTTTGCATGTATGAGGCCCCGGGTTCGATCCCCGGCATCTCCAGCCTTTTGCCAGGCTCATCTTGCCTTTTGGCAGAACCCTAGGCTGTCACCATGGGTCAGGAAGTGAGATGACATGCAGCTGGGGCCAGACCACCGCCGACATTGCCCGGCTCTTGCCTTGGGAAAGCTTGTGAAATGGGGCTATCTCATTTTCGGTCTTTATAGAAAAAAGAATCTTTCTCCCCCAAGAAACCAAAGTGGTGGTTCATCTTGGCAATCTCGGTATAGAAAACGGTCACAGCTGTCTTGGCCATTGATGTGAATTCTTCCTCTAAACCAGAGACTCCTTACAGAAGGTTTAAGAAAAACTGAATGTCTTCTTTATCCCAATCACTTGCGATTGGACCATGATTTTGCTTTTCCCTTTCCATTCACAGAGGCATTAAACATGCATGTTCTTCATGCTCAGTGCGTAGTGATGCATGTCGTAATGCCTCCCCTAACTTTCTGGCCTCTCCTTGACGTTTCCATGCTGTCATACTTTGGTCACAAATGCTTCCAAAGGGCTGTGGACTACCTTTGCCCCATACCCTTTGATCACATTTCCTTTTGTGTAGAATTTCAATTTCTAGGTCCCCTTCTTTCCTTCAAGCCAGCCCAGCACATTAAGGTAGGTAAGCAATCCCCCTTTAAGTTGAAAAGATGTAGCTGAGAAAGCATTCTAGGAAGTGGCCATTTGGAGAGCTAGCCCTAGGTCGTATTCATGAGTTTTCTCATTCCACTGCAGCACCCGCACCCAACTGCGCCACAACCATTATTGAAAGACAGATGAATGCATCACGGAAAGCTTTGCTGTCTCCGCCTTCGGTAGCTCAGTTGATAGAGCGGCCGAGAGTAGTGCAAAAACAGTAACCCTTAGTTCGCCGGTTCAAATCTGCCGCGGAGGACTTCGCCCTTTAGGTTTCCATCGCCTTCTCTGTTATTAAGACATTATCTTCCCCTCTGATTAAGAAAAAAAAAAATTCCGAGCTCCAAGTAAATGCTGGGACAGAAGGGTAGATGTCTTCTGTTTTCTAATGAAATTGACCACATCCTCATTTCTGAGGGATGTGGGAAGAGAAGTAAACAAGGACCTGCAGATCAGAATTCATTCCAAACCCTTGACTAAATATATGAAGGCACTTGGAAGACTTCCAGTCTCATTGTACCAAAGTAGATGTTTTGTCAGCCGACCCAGCTACTCCTTGCCTACAATGAGAGCGGTCATATATATATATATATATATATATATATGCGAGAGGGAATTTAGAAAGCCACCATCTCCCTAAAACTGAGCAAGATGCGAAGTGGAGTAATAGTTTACAGATTTGGAGAAAATCTGAGATGTTCGTCTTGCCAAAAGGAGCACAGAAATACCCTCTCTGAGGATCAAACTCAGGACTTTCAGATTATGAGACTGACGCACTGCCTACTGCACAGAAGGCTGCACAAACCCTCCCAGAAATACGTCTATACCCCTTGAAGAGGAAAGGAGGCAAAAACGCTTATCTTATCTTGGAATATAAATACGATACGATTGACTCGCTGGATTAAAATCATATGGAGTTATAATGGTGGGAAAATATTTCTTTCCAGTGATTAAACCCACACCCCCTACAATTAGCCATGCGAAAGAGTCAGGGAATACCTTTCACCTCTCTCAGAAAGATCACATGAATTTTTCCCCCACGTAACTGAGAATTTAATGGACTAAAACTCAGAATTAAGGTGCCGTCCTTAGCAATAGATGCATCTGGATCTCAACTCTTTACGTGCTTATGTAACATAGCTGTGTGTCCTGCAGTAAGAGCAAGAGTACCTTAATGCGTCTCAGGACATTTGTAAGCAGCACTCAACCATATTCTTCTTTCATGTAACCTTAACCAGTTGCCTTGAAAACTCTGGCATGTTTAGATCGCATCTAGCTGTTGTATGTGGGGCATTTGTTCATTCTAGAGTGAGCCTTATTCCATAAAATGGTGCTATACAATCCAGATGTAAGTCATGGGGAATCCCACATCTGACACCTTATTTTCTAGTGCCATATGTGGTGAATTTGAGGTACATAGAATTCCAGATTTCCTTCGGTGAAGCAAGGTCAGCCCGCCCCACCCCCACCCCAGGACGTGGGGGATGTAGCTCAGTGGTAGAGCGCATGCTTTGCATGTATGAGGCCCCGGGTTCGATCCCCGGCATCTCCAGCCTTTTGCCAGGCTCATCTTGCCTTTTGGCAGAACCCTAGGCTGTCACCATGGGTCAGGAAGTGAGATGACATGCAGCTGGGGCCAGACCACCGCCGACATTGCCCGGCTCTTGCCTTGGGAAAGCTTGTGAAATGGGGCTATCTCATTTTCGGTCTTTATAGAAAAAAGAATCTTTCTCCCCCAAGAAACCAAAGTGGTGGTTCATCTTGGCAATCTCGGTATAGAAAACGGTCACAGCTGTCTTGGCCATTGATGTGAATTCTTCCTCTAAACCAGAGACTCCTTACAGAAGGTTTAAGAAAAACTGAATGTCTTCTTTATCCCAATCACTTGCGATTGGACCATGATTTTGCTTTTCCCTTTCCATTCACAGAGGCATTAAACATGCATGTTCTTCATGCTCAGTGCGTAGTGATGCATGTCGTAATGCCTCCCCTAACTTTCTGGCCTCTCCTTGACGTTTCCATGCTGTCATACTTTGGTCACAAATGCTTCCAAAGGGCTGTGGACTACCTTTGCCCCATACCCTTTGATCACATTTCCTTTTGTGTAGAATTTCAATTTCTAGGTCCCCTTCTTTCCTTCAAGCCAGCCCAGCACATTAAGGTAGGTAAGCAATCCCCCTTTAAGTTGAAAAGATGTAGCTGAGAAAGCATTCTAGGAAGTGGCCATTTGGAGAGCTAGCCCTAGGTCGTATTCATGAGTTTTCTCATTCCACTGCAGCACCCGCACCCAACTGCGCCACAACCATTATTGAAAGACAGATGAATGCATCACGGAAAGCTTTGCTGTCTCCGCCTTCGGTAGCTCAGTTGATAGAGCGGCCGAGAGTAGTGCAAAAACAGTAACCCTTAGTTCGCCGGTTCAAATCTGCCGCGGAGGACTTCGCCCTTTAGGTTTCCATCGCCTTCTCTGTTATTAAGACATTATCTTCCCCTCTGATTAAGAAAAAAAAAAATTCCGAGCTCCAAGTAAATGCTGGGACAGAAGGGTAGATGTCTTCTGTTTTCTAATGAAATTGACCACATCCTCATTTCTGAGGGATGTGGGAAGAGAAGTAAACAAGGACCTGCAGATCAGAATTCATTCCAAACCCTTGACTAAATATATGAAGGCACTTGGAAGACTTCCAGTCTCATTGTACCAAAGTAGATGTTTTGTCAGCCGACCCAGCTACTCCTTGCCTACAATGAGAGCGGTCATATATATATATATATATATATATATATGCGAGAGGGAATTTAGAAAGCCACCATCTCCCTAAAACTGAGCAAGATGCGAAGTGGAGTAATAGTTTACAGATTTGGAGAAAATCTGAGATGTTCGTCTTGCCAAAAGGAGCACAGAAATACCCTCTCTGAGGATCAAACTCAGGACTTTCAGATTATGAGACTGACGCACTGCCTACTGCACAGAAGGCTGCACAAACCCTCCCAGAAATACGTCTATACCCCTTGAAGAGGAAAGGAGGCAAAAACGCTTATCTTATCTTGGAATATAAATACGATACGATTGACTCGCTGGATTAAAATCATATGGAGTTATAATGGTGGGAAAATATTTCTTTCCAGTGATTAAACCCACACCCCCTACAATTAGCCATGCGAAAGAGTCAGGGAATACCTTTCACCTCTCTCAGAAAGATCACATGAATTTTTCCCCCACGTAACTGAGAATTTAATGGACTAAAACTCAGAATTAAGGTGCCGTCCTTAGCAATAGATGCATCTGGATCTCAACTCTTTACGTGCTTATGTAACATAGCTGTGTGTCCTGCAGTAAGAGCAAGAGTACCTTAATGCGTCTCAGGACATTTGTAAGCAGCACTCAACCATATTCTTCTTTCATGTAACCTTAACCAGTTGCCTTGAAAACTCTGGCATGTTTAGATCGCATCTAGCTGTTGTATGTGGGGCATTTGTTCATTCTAGAGTGAGCCTTATTCCATAAAATGGTGCTATACAATCCAGATGTAAGTCATGGGGAATCCCACATCTGACACCTTATTTTCTAGTGCCATATGTGGTGAATTTGAGGTACATAGAATTCCAGATTTCCTTCGGTGAAGCAAGGTCAGCCCGCCCCACCCCCACCCCAGGACGTGGGGGATGTAGCTCAGTGGTAGAGCGCATGCTTTGCATGTATGAGGCCCCGGGTTCGATCCCCGGCATCTCCAGCCTTTTGCCAGGCTCATCTTGCCTTTTGGCAGAACCCTAGGCTGTCACCATGGGTCAGGAAGTGAGATGACATGCAGCTGGGGCCAGACCACCGCCGACATTGCCCGGCTCTTGCCTTGGGAAAGCTTGTGAAATGGGGCTATCTCATTTTCGGTCTTTATAGAAAAAAGAATCTTTCTCCCCCAAGAAACCAAAGTGGTGGTTCATCTTGGCAATCTCGGTATAGAAAACGGTCACAGCTGTCTTGGCCATTGATGTGAATTCTTCCTCTAAACCAGAGACTCCTTACAGAAGGTTTAAGAAAAACTGAATGTCTTCTTTATCCCAATCACTTGCGATTGGACCATGATTTTGCTTTTCCCTTTCCATTCACAGAGGCATTAAACATGCATGTTCTTCATGCTCAGTGCGTAGTGATGCATGTCGTAATGCCTCCCCTAACTTTCTGGCCTCTCCTTGACGTTTCCATGCTGTCATACTTTGGTCACAAATGCTTCCAAAGGGCTGTGGACTACCTTTGCCCCATACCCTTTGATCACATTTCCTTTTGTGTAGAATTTCAATTTCTAGGTCCCCTTCTTTCCTTCAAGCCAGCCCAGCACATTAAGGTAGGTAAGCAATCCCCCTTTAAGTTGAAAAGATGTAGCTGAGAAAGCATTCTAGGAAGTGGCCATTTGGAGAGCTAGCCCTAGGTCGTATTCATGAGTTTTCTCATTCCACTGCAGCACCCGCACCCAACTGCGCCACAACCATTATTGAAAGACAGATGAATGCATCACGGAAAGCTTTGCTGTCTCCGCCTTCGGTAGCTCAGTTGATAGAGCGGCCGAGAGTAGTGCAAAAACAGTAACCCTTAGTTCGCCGGTTCAAATCTGCCGCGGAGGACTTCGCCCTTTAGGTTTCCATCGCCTTCTCTGTTATTAAGACATTATCTTCCCCTCTGATTAAGAAAAAAAAAAATTCCGAGCTCCAAGTAAATGCTGGGACAGAAGGGTAGATGTCTTCTGTTTTCTAATGAAATTGACCACATCCTCATTTCTGAGGGATGTGGGAAGAGAAGTAAACAAGGACCTGCAGATCAGAATTCATTCCAAACCCTTGACTAAATATATGAAGGCACTTGGAAGACTTCCAGTCTCATTGTACCAAAGTAGATGTTTTGTCAGCCGACCCAGCTACTCCTTGCCTACAATGAGAGCGGTCATATATATATATATATATATATATATATGCGAGAGGGAATTTAGAAAGCCACCATCTCCCTAAAACTGAGCAAGATGCGAAGTGGAGTAATAGTTTACAGATTTGGAGAAAATCTGAGATGTTCGTCTTGCCAAAAGGAGCACAGAAATACCCTCTCTGAGGATCAAACTCAGGACTTTCAGATTATGAGACTGACGCACTGCCTACTGCACAGAAGGCTGCACAAACCCTCCCAGAAATACGTCTATACCCCTTGAAGAGGAAAGGAGGCAAAAACGCTTATCTTATCTTGGAATATAAATACGATACGATTGACTCGCTGGATTAAAATCATATGGAGTTATAATGGTGGGAAAATATTTCTTTCCAGTGATTAAACCCACACCCCCTACAATTAGCCATGCGAAAGAGTCAGGGAATACCTTTCACCTCTCTCAGAAAGATCACATGAATTTTTCCCCCACGTAACTGAGAATTTAATGGACTAAAACTCAGAATTAAGGTGCCGTCCTTAGCAATAGATGCATCTGGATCTCAACTCTTTACGTGCTTATGTAACATAGCTGTGTGTCCTGCAGTAAGAGCAAGAGTACCTTAATGCGTCTCAGGACATTTGTAAGCAGCACTCAACCATATTCTTCTTTCATGTAACCTTAACCAGTTGCCTTGAAAACTCTGGCATGTTTAGATCGCATCTAGCTGTTGTATGTGGGGCATTTGTTCATTCTAGAGTGAGCCTTATTCCATAAAATGGTGCTATACAATCCAGATGTAAGTCATGGGGAATCCCACATCTGACACCTTATTTTCTAGTGCCATATGTGGTGAATTTGAGGTACATAGAATTCCAGATTTCCTTCGGTGAAGCAAGGTCAGCCCGCCCCACCCCCACCCCAGGACGTGGGGGATGTAGCTCAGTGGTAGAGCGCATGCTTTGCATGTATGAGGCCCCGGGTTCGATCCCCGGCATCTCCAGCCTTTTGCCAGGCTCATCTTGCCTTTTGGCAGAACCCTAGGCTGTCACCATGGGTCAGGAAGTGAGATGACATGCAGCTGGGGCCAGACCACCGCCGACATTGCCCGGCTCTTGCCTTGGGAAAGCTTGTGAAATGGGGCTATCTCATTTTCGGTCTTTATAGAAAAAAGAATCTTTCTCCCCCAAGAAACCAAAGTGGTGGTTCATCTTGGCAATCTCGGTATAGAAAACGGTCACAGCTGTCTTGGCCATTGATGTGAATTCTTCCTCTAAACCAGAGACTCCTTACAGAAGGTTTAAGAAAAACTGAATGTCTTCTTTATCCCAATCACTTGCGATTGGACCATGATTTTGCTTTTCCCTTTCCATTCACAGAGGCATTAAACATGCATGTTCTTCATGCTCAGTGCGTAGTGATGCAT